>NW_027106861.1:41973-52611 GCF_000696795.3 Halyomorpha halys | reverse complement strand
TATATATATTTAGCATAATTTAAAAAATATATTTGATAATAACATTAAGTTTAATATTCTGTTGAATCTGAGAAAAAATGTACATTATTTATCTTTTACCCAATTCCTAACTTAGTAAAACTACCACAATTTATGTATAAAGAATTATTTAAAATATTCTCTGACTCATAAATCCCCATTTCTTCAAAGATATCATATAGCTCCATTCTCCAAACATATATTTAATACTAACTATATAATTTCAGTTATTAATTTTATTTTTTTTTACCATTATACAAACAATTTGAAAATCGGATGATTGATAAATGGTTAAGGAATTTCAGAGATTCGTCATTTTATGAAGAAAGTTTTAAAGTCCTCGAGTCTTTTATGTTAATGTAAATTTGATTAAATGAATTCTGTACTGATAGTAATAAAGGATTTAGGTGCATATTCTTGAATTTTTATGAAACGAAATTTTTTTTTCTTTTCAACTTTTATTTTTATTTATTGATAAATATTACATTCTGCCACAAAACTGTTGGACAATTAGTAATAGTGATAACTGATTATATTCATAGTAAAATAAAATAACAACGATAAAAATAAATAATTAAATGAAAAAAATAAATAAAGTCTCTCTCTAAATATATGCAAACAGAAGGATAAAGAAAATAAACATAATCAAGCTATTTACATGAAAAAATAAATAAAATAATCATTAGTCACATTTACTCTCCTATATACAATATTTACATTATTGACGTGAGGATCCCTGAGCCCACTCTATCCCCCACGTGTGAGGGGTAGAGCAGAGCTATTTGAGATCCCAGCGCTTCCCTCTCATCGTGTTACAGCTAATGAGCCAGTGGAGGCTGAGCAAGTGTGCTAAAGCCGCAAACCCTCGTGTAAGTATTATATATATATAACTTATTCGTTCCATACAGTTTTAACCAGGATATTATCATAATATACAACTTAAATCTTTTATACTAATCGATAGAGAATTTTTTTCTGAGTCTATGTACGACATGTTTATTTTACGACATTTTTTTGACGTAAATCCTATATATTTATCAGTACAGAATTTATATCATATTTTCGTGATTCATAAGCGTTAGTGGAAATAGCGGCATGTTTTATATAATCATGTTCTTAATTTAATTTTATATAACATAATTTTAAAAAAAAAACCCTAATAAAATCCCTTTTATTATTTTTTTTTTGTTTTATAAAATTAATCTCAAAGTTTACAGATAAAATTCAGGATCAATTGGTTATTCAACACATAGAATATTTTGGAGAGGGACCTAACATGTGTCATGACACTTAAATTATCAGTCTGATGACAGCTTTGCGTGCTACTATGCTTTGGTTAGGGATTGGCTTAACTACGGAGGTCAAACCTAACATGATCGTCAATGTTAAAAAATTAAACATATTAAGGTTTTCGTTATTATATTGAGCTTATATCTTATCTTGATCGCTGTTTATAAAGTCAAATGAATCGACTACAAAAATAACATTTGACGGTAAAAATAAAATTAAAAAAAAAATTGAATCATTTAAAATATCAACTTCATACCTGCCTAGAATACTACAGTTTAACAAAATATGAGAAACCGAGTAGATATTACTGTTGTGGAACAGGATCGGTCGCTCTCGGCTGATTCCAATTTTTCATACCCAAGTTTCCAAGTCAGGTAAAAACCATTATGGTCATGCGCCAGCCAGATTACGTCTATAAAACTCTTATTTTATCAGTTTCTTTTGTCACTTTTTATTATCTTACACCAGCGGTCTCCAATTTTTTTTCAGCGCAGCACACTTTTAGGTCTAAAAAATTTTAATTCAGCTTTGTTAGGTTTAAAAAAAGCTCAAGGCACCATTTTGGAGCTATAAATAAATCTGAGGTACAATTATCCTTGCAACGGTACATATTCTGAAGCAAAAGAAGAAAAACATTGCTAGTAACTACTAGCAACATGCAAGTAAATACTAGAGAGAAACTGTATATTTGATGTTTTGATTTTTTTTGTTATTATTTTGAGAAAGTGGTTATTATCCTTTTCCATCTGATAAATAAATTTCTCCTCTAATTATTTATCAAATTAATTCGTATTTCATATTCGTCATTACTACTAGCAATCAGAGATGAATTTCAAATTAACAAAATAAAAGATTCTTTAGAGGAAGCCATTTTAAAAATGCGATATTTAAACCCTGTCCAAGTATTTCACAAAGGATAAGCCTCAGCTGATATTAAAGAGCATTGATCAACTGAACAGAAAAAAACAAAACAACGAGTTTAATTAATTATAGCCGTTTTAGAGAAAATCGATAATATAAAGTGGCACTTCCAACAAGGCGATTTTATATAAAAAGTTTCTGTATATACCTGCCCTTGGTATGTAAGTTCAGTTTTGTACGACTTTCCGATGCTTGCTTATTTGGACACAACAGATCTTAAAAGGTGAACTTCCGTTTAAAAACAAAGTTCGAAAAATATTTACGATCTCAATACCCTTACTGTATATTTCATACAGAACTGTATAACAGTACAGTGGAAGCCAACCCTTTATACCAAAGAGATAGGAAAAAGTAAGTAAAAGTTAAAATAAAGTCAGTTACGACTCCTCCTTTGTTTATCCGCAGACCTTACTCTTCAAAACCATAAGCAGTCACCCAACAAGACTAAGACACAGCTGAGCAGACAAAGAGGAACCGTGATGCAGATAATAATAGGATGATATATTTACTGTCAGCTCCCTCTAACCTTCCCCTTCGGCCACTTTGTAAACAGTGAAGTAATCTTTTTTAAGTATTCTATTAATAATAACCTGCGGTCAACATCGACAGATTATCGCAGTTAGCATTTAGCAGATCGCCGTTTGCATAACAGTGATAAGGATGTTGAAGAAACCTATTGTACAATACAATATATAGATCAAAGGTGAGCATCTTCCGTACTTGGCTTTTCAAGTCAAGACAGAAAAAACAAAAATACAAATTAAAAGGAACCTTAAAATTTTATTATTTTTTTTTTTCAATTTATTTTCTATTAGTGTAGATACGCACAAACCGTATAAGTCAGTTACGATATAGATTTTAAATGCATTTTATTTTCTTTGAATTTGATTATTACAATTTGAAATAATTATTGCTTGTTTCATAATTATATTTTTTAATGTGGACTTTTGACAATGCGGAAAAAAAAAGTTGAATTAGTGTATTTACCTGTGGATCTTTATAAAATATCAAATACGAAATTGTGGCTCCCTCCGGGATCGTCTGTACCCACCCCTAATATTTACTGACCATATTCTTGGTAATAATACCATAATTTAAAATACTTTAAGAAGTCATAAAACGTACATTTTTCAACGTTTATCTTCGATTTTAGTGATATGAGGTTATATTAAGGATTCATCACCAGTATACATATAATCGAATTCATGATATTTCTAATACTAGTAATAATACAAAAAATATTAAAAATCTCACTGTTAAATTATATTATAAAACGTATGCTAAGATACGAATAAAATATGCTGCTTACAACTTTAACACTAAGAACCATATACTTCGAAGTCAATCTGAAGTTCAGAGGAATGAATTGCTGTCGATCTTAATAAAGAGGTGCTCAACTAAATTATTAATATTCGCCGTATGGCAATAATATCAACCAGCAAATTTTAGCAGTTTTACGGAATTCTTATCCATTATTAAAATAAATAATAATCTATAAATAAAATAAGATATTTTGTTTGTTTATTGGCACGACAGACCGTGGAGGTCCAAGGCCTCGCGCGATGCATTTGACGTTATTTTCAAAGGGTGAGTCCTTCACTCCCACGCCTATTCTTGTGAGTGCCACCAATTGGCTGACGGGCCTCACAAATGCCCGGAGGAGATTGTAAGTGAGTATTGCATAGTTATAAGCTTGAAAAAATCCCGAATAGGGCCGTGGATTCGAACTCGCAATCTATGGGTTGCCAGACAGGCGCGTTACCACGTTGCTACCGTCACCCCCCACAAGATAAGTTAGGGATGCATTTTAAAAAGACAGAACCTGAACAATTTATTGCAAGATTACTAGGTGAGAAACCTTGCAACAATGGGAATCCAAACCACAGTCAACAATGCCTGTTAGTAAAAAGTGCTAAAAGAAAATTGAGGAAAATGTGCTGGGTCAGTTGAATTTGAACTTCAATAGTTAATTTTTTAACTATTGATTTAATTTGTCAAGCGAAAATTGGGAATCACTTGGTTTTACTTTTGGTACATTAAATTAATATATAAGACAAACAAAAATATTTTTTTTTCTTAATTTATTTATTGATATTTACAACTGTACATAAATACATCAAGTAAATTTGAGGAAATCATAAATGTATGGTACAAGCCTGTAGAGAAACTAGCCAATGGTAGCACTGTAAAAACATTTTTACAATATAAGGTCTTGAGGCCATCTTCTTTTCAGACGCCTCGAAGGATTGTCCGGAATAAATGAGGAAGCAAGATTAGAAACTAATGGATTTGAGTGTTTAGGGAGTTTGTAATGGAAGGATTGATATCTGGTTCGGGCTAGATCGGTTACAAATGGAACATTAAGGTCTTTGTGGATGATTTTATTTGTGACAAAGTAGGGAGCATTGAGGATTTTACGAAGGATTTTGGATTGTAAGGATTAGATACGAGAGGAATTCGAAGGTTTAGTGGAGCCGTATGTTCAGATAGGCCTCATAATTGTCATGTAAATCAGTCTTTTGTCATGAATTGGAAGTTTGGACTGTTTGTCTAGTAAGTGCTGTAATAGTCGAAATCGACCTGCAGTTTCCTGTCTTTTCAGTCTTGTGTGAGGATTCCAGGTTAGTCGTTTGTCCAGATGTAGTCCATGGTAGCGGATCTGTTCAACAGGGGTAAGGCAACATTATTGAAGTATACTGTATGGCAGTCAGTAGGTTTGCGACGTAGGGTAAAGGTAATTTGATCGGATTTGTTGGAATTTATGTTAATCCCTCAATTACGACACCATTCTTCAAGGGCTGTGATATGGGATTGAACAGTTTGAGATGCAATTAAAGGGTTATTATTTTTTATTATTAAATATGATTAAAGAAAAAATTGTTCACGGACATCTTACAATAAGTAGTTAAGAGAAACATTCTTTACAATTACTACTCTGTAGTATTTTAAACAATTAAAGCAGTATTAACTCTCTTTTTTTCTGTTACAGGAATACATTCCTGTTACAGAAAGAGACAGAATTACGTATAGTATTTCCTCCGTTGCTTTTGACATGCTAATCCAACTTTCGGTTAAATGGGCAAACTAGAAGAAAAGCAAATCGTCTCTCCTTATAAATAAATGACTACACCCCAAGTTACTTTCTCAAGTTTTACCGCTAAACCAAGATTCTAACTAGTTTAATCAGCCATCTTACTTTTTTCATTTTCTCAGCAATAAGATTAAATTACGAACTTTGAATACTTTGAAGAGTTGGTCATGATGGAAATTGCCACTTGGAACTTCTTTCAAGTTCTATACAGTCGTTATTGCGACAGTTATCATTTCAAAAGTGTAGAACTTTTTAGTTTTGACCTTAAAATCGGAAATTCTTTGCGCTTCGATTTGCAATATGTTAGTAAATTCTATGTTGAAAATTAGCCATGGATAACTAATCATACAAGAAGATATAAGCTGAACAACCAGTCGAGATTTTACTAACACGATCGGCTACATAGCAGTATATTCAGCAAATTCAGTGAGGTTTGTTCTTCAGCGGCCCATTGATTTATAGATTATATTGATGGTGCGGCTTCTTGGTATTGGTTGAAAAACGGATTACCTCCAACAACCTAAGAAATTATTTTAAAATAAATAAGTAATTATTATTTCATTTTCTAAGTTTCTTCCATGAAATGAAATGAATAATCGATCGTTATTCTGTGGCATTTGATACCTTAAGAATAATAATGAGGATAATGTTACTGGTATTTTTCTGGTTACGTTATGTAGAGTTAAACTAAGATTGTTAAAACAATGATTATTATATAAATAAAATACATGTCAATGTAATCTTTCATGGACATTCATTATTTACAAGTTCAGTGAAACCTCGGTGATCCGCAGTGGGAGTGTTCGGATTACAGAAAGTATACTTCTTTATAAAGAAAAATGGTGTAAAAACAATCAATAATATGAATGTACATAACTGTTTTTATTTATTTAGTATTTAATTTTTTTTTGGGGGGGGGAGGAGGGCTAATTTGACAGTTTTAAGTTTTAACAAATTAATCTTTTTTAAAAAAGTCGTTTTTTTTTTTTTTTTTTGGTCAGGTGCTATGAGTCTTATAACATCTATGGTCGCTAGCCATATTTTGGCCGGCTACAATTTTGTTTTCTTTTCCATTACCAGTAATGCAAAGTACAGATTTACTTTGTTAAAATTATAAGATTGTTTATTTATAAATGAAAAAGTACGAACAAAAATTAAAAAATACTCATTGTAAGGATTTATTAATAAACAAAAAATGAGTTATACATACAATATTATATACAAAATAATTTGTATTATAAACATTTTACTATTCATTAAATTAGTTTTACAGAATCAAATAATTAATACAATAGATATTATGTTTTTCCAATTCCAACAAAATATATTATGAACACTTTCATAGAAATTTGATTACACAATATCGAAAAGCTCTGTAAACATTTCTATTTTTTACCGATTTTCATGGTTATTTATTTTTTGGTTATTGTCATGGTTATTAATTATTTTATTACAGTAAGTTGCCTATCGATAGATTGATAAGTTAAAATGTTCTTTACATATGTTTACTTTTATTCGAAAATAAAAATGTTATTGCCTGTTGAGTTTAAAAAAAAAAATTAACTTTTTTTTTAATGGCAGTTCGGATTACTGAAGTTTTTGGAGTACCAGTATAACACTGAATATGAAAGATTGATAGTCGAGGAGAAGGATATATAATTGATGTTAAGCAAAGAGCTTTCAGAATGGATAAGGGCAATGAATCCCAAAATGAAGTAGCTCGGACAATAAAGGATATTTTAGAGGATGCACTTCTATGAGAATGGATGTACAAATCGGTAGGCTGAGATATTGAACACAACAGGTTCATTGATCATCGCAGGGTGATTTTAATTATATAGTAAGGTTTTCCGGTTCTTAAGGATTGTAATGTGAATGCATAAAGAAGGTATTGCCTTTGAATGTTAAGATAGATAGCTTTGCTCGGAATAGCAGTGAGTTATGATAACCACTGAGAATCTAATTATAAAGCAGTATATTAATCTTTCCAGTCTTATTTCGTTTTCACCAGATAATCCCCCATACAGTAAATATTCGTACTCAGAGTAGAGGGGAATAGGGGAGGAAAACAGAAAATGACGGGTACATTGGGGAAATGAATGTCAGAATTTTAAGAGCTGTCAATCTCTAAGACATGTTTTTTTTCAAATTATTTAGGACAAGGCTATTTCTTGTTAGGTCGTATATAGATCGTATGTAACTACTAGGTTTTTATAGAATTTTGAAACTTGGTATGGAAGGTATGTTCTTGAGATGTAGTAATGGATAGCAAGGGAGGGTCCGATCATTAAAGATCTATGTTAATCAATGTTACCATCCACACTCGTTAAATAATTCAAACTGAATGCGGTCACGTGGTACCTGATAGAAGATCAAACATTTTCAATAGACTGAACCATATGGTATAGTATACCAGGAGATTTGCGAGAGGAGTAGCCGAATCTATTTCCGAGCTAGCGACAGGGCTGTGTGATGTGATAACATAGATCCCCTTAGGTCTCCGATAGCGTTAATTAACACCGGCGGCATTATATTAATGTTTGCTGTGCATGAAAGGAGATGCCAAATTATGTAAATTGTAATTTATAATAACTTCATAACAACATTCCATGGAATCATTAATAAGACTGATGACATTATATTTGCTCAAATATATTAAATATTTTCCTAAATCATATAGTACAAAATGTTTGTGTTTATTTAGAATATTTTATGTAGGCTAAACCACTCTGGCTATATTTAATATAAACATTAAAATAATTAGTTATATATTTACAATTATATTATATGAAAAAAAAGATAAAAAAATACTTTAGGTATAATGTATAATGTATTCATACTGTCAATATTGTAATTATTCTAATTGAAGAAGGACAAGTTTTTTGACATGGTGGAATTTAACAAAATTGCATGGTGTATGACGGCAGGGATGATGTTTCATAGAGAGGTGACTAATGATAAAAAAGGACTTTAACACTGTTGGTCGATAGGGAGGAGGATCAAAAGTCAGATGTAAGTACTTGATTAAATCCAAGAAGGATACAAGAAGGCCGCAGATAAGTATTCTTCAAGTACATCCCACTGCTGGTGCTAGATTGATACCAGTGGGATGGTCTGAGCTGCTTAAACTCGACAAAACAAGATCCCGAAGACAAATCGTACAGAGCAGTTCAGAAGTTGAGTTTACCCTTCGAGTTCAGCCAAGAGTCCGCTATGGTCAGAGTGGAGGAAAACAAGAATGGAATGCTTCAGGATACATACGGTTCAACGGAAAATTTGGGATGGCGCTCTTATATCACTGGTTTACAAACAGCGGTTCTGTGCAGGGAAGCCATGGGAGTGGCATAACATTTATGTGAAGATTTATCTATAACATTAATTTATTACCTACCCTTACTGACGTTTGGATGCTGTCTGGAAGGTTTTAATACAATAAAAGTGACTCAAAATTCAATTTTATGTTACCTAGTTTTTAAATTTTATCCGAGAGGGATACCATTTTTCTTCAAATTAGGATTGAGTGTGGACCGTACATGGTTCAATTTTAACAGTCCATATATTTTTACGGGTTGAGAACCACCAATATGCTCTCTTTCTCTCTAGACAGGGAGTCTACTTTACTAATCCTAAAATTAGTAATATCTCCAATTATTACTAGCAATCTATAGCACGATTACATACGATGCTAAATAACCCTTGTGGACAAAAAAATAAATAATTAAAAGATACATGAGTGGATGATAGATATTTAAACACTAGGTTTCTATTCTAAAAAAAACAAATGGATTGATAACACGGGATATTGTAAATTTACATGAAAAATGCTGTTAATGTTTGTAATAGTTGCTGACTTCTAAGAAACAAAACCTTTTTTTTTTCCATTTGCTATTTAATGCTCATATACACCTGGATTGAGGAGAATCCAATTTAGGAAAACTGTTAATTCAAGTACAATTTAGTCAAAATCCGTAAACCTAAATATTCTAAGCGATCCATGCCAAAACGAAAATGAGTTTAATTTTAAGCTTCAATATTAAACGCTATATCATAGCGAGAACTAGAAATGCAAATGGCTAATGAGAGCTAAAAAAAGGTACGTAGTTTCTTTATCTGTTGGAATGTGGCGAAAGGTTCATTGGTTTTCCATGGAGATTCCATCAAGGAGGGCTTAATATTTTTTGTAATAATTCAATTGAAGGGGTGAGTGGATGAAGGGGTTATGTTACAAATGGTTAATTATAAGAAAACAAGGTTCAATTATTTTTTTTTTAGAGCTTGTTATGTTTTGAAGCCCCTTCTACTTCTAGGTATCACAGTTACTAATTGGATTTTGAGGTTAGAGTACCTCACACTAGCTAGATAGGCACCTACCCCCTTCATCCAAACTAAATATTCAAAAAATGTTACATAGCCCTTCAATTAATCAATTAATAAAGCGTAGGTCACTATTGCTTACATCATGGTAAGTAATATCTAATAAGTGTTTTATTCTAATTAATATGAACAACTCGAAAAGTTCATGTTTCTGCTCACATATCAACAAAAATCCAATCTGCAATGAAAAAAGGTAGAACCGGGTCGGACCCAGGGGAGACACATGTCAGCTGCCACTAATTACGTACTCAGTCCGGACAAACAAACTTTATGACTTTCTGTTCCATTTTCCAAACCAATTAATGAACATACCTGAGTATGTTATATCTCCGTCGGTTGTGGCTGGCAGAAAATATATTAATGTATGAGATAACTTTTAAGAACATTTTCATATTCAAAGACGTTATAGTAAACTGGTTTGAAATAGTAAAAAGGTTTGAACTTGAAACTTTTTGCTTTCATTTACCTATGAACGGAAATACAGTAAGGACAAATATTGCTATGTGCAAAACCTCAAATTATATTTTTGTGATGAAAATACAAGTTTGGGGACCCTTGACTCGAAATAACCTAGTCTTGTAAAATGTTAATGTGTGTCTGTGCGTGAACAGCCAAGCTCAAAAAAGTTGTACGAAATTACATATTCAAGGCAGATATATTGTGATGCGACAGCAATTTTTTCTATAAAATCGACTGACCTGAAGTGCTTTTACAGAATCTATTTTTATGATTTTCTAGAAAATGGCTTTAGTGATTTTCATTAAAATTGGCAAGTCCATGTACAATTGAATGGTCTTCTTTATCAACTTGGTCTCATCCTAATTTAAATAATGTGACAGGGTTTCATTAACGAATATTAAAAAATCTCCCTTTTGAGGCTAGTGATAGTATAAAAAGGTTTAATAAAAAATATTACAGAATTTTATGAATAAATAAAGGCGAAA
>NW_027106861.1:30064-41658 GCF_000696795.3 Halyomorpha halys | reverse complement strand
TATATATTGGCTTTGAAGTTAAAAGCAGAGAAGATAGCATTGCGGTTTTGTTATTATTTCTTGAACTGTTGTGTTCTTGACAGGAACAAAATTTATTACCACATCAAGAAACCCTAATATACTTATTTTAATCTTTATAGCAGCATAAAAATAAAATAAAAAATTGTTTATAATTTCGCTTTCTCTATTCTTTAGTTTTTGTTTTTTAAATTCGAAATTCACTAAAAAAGCAATAACTTCAAAATGAGCCCTTCATTCTACAGAATACTTTGAGGCATATGTAGCTTAGTGAGACGCGCGCTCTGCACCAAATTTTTAAGTGTGCAGTAAATGTCTTATTATAAATCAAAAGAGTGCTTAAGCCGGTACCCGAAACAATCACTTATTAAATATATTTTATATTGTTAGAAAAATTTGTTTAGAACTGTTATTACTTGTGTACTATATTACTAGTGTATAGTATATAGTATATACTATATTACTTGTGTACTATATACCCTATTACTTGTGTAGAATATTAATTTTAAAAAAGTAGTTTAAATTTGGTTCCACCTATTTTTTAAGACCAGGTTAGATGATTTTCAAATGTTTGCATGAATTTCGATAAATAGTAAACTTATATAATTTTCGAGCAACATGGAACACATGTACAATTTTAGTGATCGAAGTCGAAACACGTAGGTGGATCAGTTATTTGCATTAATTCTCCACTCTCCCTCTTATTCTCAATATGAGTACAGTTTAGTCATTATTTCTTTTTTTTTCAATGATAAATGTATTTATAAAGTTTCATCAATCTGGAGACATGGAGTTGAGCTTTAGGGCTCCATTAAACCTACGAATTCCTCTCGTATTCAATCATTACAATTCAAAATCCTTCGTAAAATGATCAATGGTCCTTACTTTGTCACAAATAAAATCATACATAAAGACCTAAAATGTTCCCTATGTAACCGATCTAGCCCGAACCAGATATCACTCCATCCATTATAAACTCTCTAACCACTCCAACCCCCTAGTTTCTAACCTTACATCCTCTTCCATTCCTGACAATCCTCCGAGGCGGCTAAAAAGAAGATGGGCATGAGACCTGCTAATGTAAAACGTCATTGGAGTGCTGCCAATGGGTAGTTTCTCTACACGCCTGGAACCCTCCAATTTAACCGAGATCAGATTTACTAAATGTATTATAATGTACAGTGGTAAATAGCAATAAATAAATATTTAAAAAAAAAAGTTTATATATATTGGTTATATAATTTATTTATATATATAAGTTTCATCAAAATTGCAGATTTCGTCCGTACGTACATAATGAACTATCATGTTTTACAAGAATATTTCTGATACTATGCTACTTATTTAATGATAAATTTGTCCCAAAATAATGAACACGCCGTAAAAAGGATATACGTAAGAGTTCCCCAGAGGATCAATGGTGCTTAATCATTTTCGAGGCAGGTGTTTTGGGTTGGCATATAAAATGAGTCCAATCGACGTTTTACGTCAAGTAAGAAGGCTGCGAGAAGTCCACTTAAATGTAAACTTTACCCCGTGTAATCTAGCAACTTGGCAGCTGCTTTAATAATTCATGGAGCCAAGAAAGCCCATATTTCTAAGCCCCGAGGTAGATAGCCGTGAGACTATCTCGACTTTTTCTGGAAGCAATGTCAATTAGTGATAAAATAAGACGCAACATTTAAATGATATTCTTTATAACCAAATAAATAAAAATATGTTTATTATTACTGTTTTTTTTTTTTAAATGTTCAAGAAAAGTGCCTGAGGACACTTGAAAGTTGTTGCTTTGGAGTGATGACCATACTAAGCATCTTAGCTGCCACATATGCACACATGTCTTAACCATAAGACTACTAGTCCTATTCTTGTCAATTCCAAAGTTGATAATAAATATATTTTTTCTTATGAATGCATATTGTAAGATCCAATTTTTAATTTATATGGCATATAGAGAGTTTTTGCTTCATCCCCTATTCTTTGCTGACTGGAAAAATATTCTTTCAGTACAGACTCGGATCCTCGGAACTATGTCAGTATCAGGCATGGCCTTGCTAGGTTAAATATAGTTCGGCAACTCTGCACTGGAGATTCCCTTATCATTATTTGTTGCCTGAGGTCGTCGATGAGGCAAAACAAGAAGCCCATCGAATTCCTCTGATATGTCGGTCTGTTTATTTCTTCCTCCTCATGGTCAACCAAACAAGATCTACTCAAAATAAATATCTAAAATTAAGAAACGACTTTTATTTTAGACATAGTCCACTCCATTCAATGTGTTCTGGGAGCTCCTTGTAAGGACCTTAACGGAGAGAAATGTTTACTGTTGCGGATTCTTGAAGTACGATTTCACATTAAAGTACCAAGTAGTTTTTCCTTAGGGTTTTAGGGCGTGGCAACCCAATGGTTATCAACGCCCATGTTTCATATTTAAATTATTATCACGTAACCGATCTAGCCCGAACCAGGTATCACTCCTTCCATTATAAACTCTCTAACCACTCAAACCCCCTAGTTTCTAATCTTGCATCCTCTTCCATTCCTGCCAATCCTCCGAGGGCCCTGAAAAGAAGATGGCCTCGAGACCAGCTAATGTAAAATGTCATTAGAATGCTACCAATGGGTAGTTTCTCTACACGCCTCTAACATTCCAATTTAACTTAGATCAGATTTACTAAATGTATTATAATGTACAGTTGTAAATATCAATAAATAAATATTAAAAAAAAAAAAATTATTATCATTATAATTTTTATTACAAAGAGAATATAGATTCGTCAGATTTTGATTTATCAGTATATATTAAAAATGGAACCGGAATATTTTGAAGGAGACGCGAAAACTTGGTTTTGTATCATTCAATGGATGATAGTTATGGTAAAAACCATTTATATTCCTTATTGTAGTTTTTTTTAAAAATAATTGTTATTTTTTACCATCCATGTTTGTCCCAAATATTTTATTTATTTATTTAATGTAATTTACATCTGTACATAATAATAAATACAATAAGTAAATATGTGGAATGTTTCATTTACACTTGAAAATTTTGGGAAGGAATCACCCATAGGTGGTACTTCAAGCATTAATTTAAATTAGAAGGTCCAGTGACCATCTTACTTTCAGGGGTCTCGGAGGATTATCAGGAATTGTTAAGGATGAGAACTAATGGGTTAGGATGGGTAAGGAGTTTGGAATGAAAATACGCATATCTGTTTTGGTCTAAATCTGTAACGAATGGGATGTTAAGATCTTTGTGGATGAGTTTATTTGTAACGTAATAAGGAGCATCAAGGATTTTACGTAGGATTTAGAATTGTAAGGATTGGATGCGGGAGGAATTTGATGGTTTGGTAGATCCCCAAAGCTCAATTCTATATATCCGAATTGGTCTGATTATCATAGCGTATAATCATTTTTTGTAGAGAATGGGAAGCTTAAAGCGTTTGTCAAGCAGGTGTTGTAGCAATCGAAATCTACGAGTAGTTTCTTGTCGTTTCAGTCTTGCATGTGTATTCCAAGTAAGTCTCTTGTCAAGAAGGAGTCCTAAGTATCGTAATCTATTCAACAGGTGTTAGGTCCCAAATCTAGATTTTGATCAATGATAAATTTTAGTTCCACAATAAGGATATATCAGATAATGATTTTTTGTTTCATTTTTAAGCCGTTTGAATATATTGGGTCCATATATGTCATTGAGTAAGCATAATTATAAAAGAATGTTTTTGAATCAAAATTTTATTATTTCGACACAAGTGGTTATTTTTTATTTATTTTTTTTTGTTGTTAAAAATAATATTTTTGGTCAGTAGTTTGAGAAATAAATAATTTTATTTTGTATTCCAGTTTACTGATATGAGTATTTTACCACACACATTCAGCTGACAATGTACCTTACTGTCAATGTAAATATAAACTATCCAGTGGGATACCTTTTGAATACTACTTCCAAGTTGTTATCCTCGCTTCGATCTCTTCATGAATAGTATTCTAGTTTCCTGTCACGTCATATCTTGGTGCTTTCTCGCCCATACCGATACAAATCTTTAATATTTTTTTTTTTTTGGTCATTCCATAGAATAATTCTTCTATAAGCAGGATTGTAACTTTAAAGAACTTTCATATTAATTTGATTTATTATGTTCTCTTACAGCTTATTTTTATTTAAATTTTCAAAATTACTGATGAATTATACTCGACACTATTTATTATAATTTTCATAATTAATAAGTGAAAAAAAAAAAGGGGGGGGAAACATATAATTATACTTGGTTTTTATTAGAAGATATAAAAACAAAACCTTAAATCTTCCAAATACCAATAAATGACTAAACAGTTAACTGAAAAACATAACATCATATAAATGAAGACTGGAGACAGAAATCATTTTGAAACAATTGAATATATATTTACGTAATAAATTGTCTTTTGAACACAATTTAATACTTATAACTTCTGGTTATAATCTAGGTGTATTAACTTTCAATTAAAATGCTTTTTACAAGAGTTTAGAGCTTTGCAAATCAATTTTTTTTCCAGTAAGAACAGCCACATTTGGAAAAGCTAGTGTAGTGTTAATTAAAGTTTAAGGGGACACCAAACCTTTAGATTAATATATCATGACTATATAATATATTTTCATATATGCATGCACTGCCAAATCCTTAGAGTACATAGAGGAATGAATATAATGGAAAATGGAAGCTAAAAAAGTAGGCCTTATGATGAACTCCGGAGGCGTGACAAAGGAGTAAGAGCCAATATGAGGCTCCCTTAATTTAGACTACAATGGCGAATAGTTTCTATTAAACTCAGCGTGGGCTGAGGTCTAAGGGCTTTGGTAGGGTAACCTCTGCTAAGGGGTAAGCTCTCCTCTTTTTTGGCTTCACTTTTCCTGGGAAAGGAGTAGGATATGCCTCTCCCCTGTTTAGGTACAGTAGCTCATAACTTTAATATGTAACAGTTTTCCATTATTGAGCCGTTATTCAATTGTGATGGTGAAGTAGACTCCGTTACATTCAATAATTAAATGGTTCTAAAGTGAATTTAAAAATAGTTAAGTATTTTTTCTTGAATCTATGATGGGATATCAAAATATAACAATGTTTTTCAGTTTAACAACTTTATTTGTGATAATAGCAGTTACCACCAGATAATATATATAGTATATAATATATACTATATATCATTTTATTTTTTTAAGTGATTTTTTTTCTTTCGTTTTTCACAGAGAACCGAAAAATGGTCTTGGCGCGCCTCACAAAACTTTTCCCTATTTGCCATTTTCCGTCCTTGATTGACTGAACAAATGTTCCACCACAAAAGTTAATTATTCATCAGATACTAGATGGCATTCTATTTTTTACACAATTCATTTTCACCTATAAATAGGAGGTCGAAAATGTGCAGTTTCATGATTTTAATAATATCAAAATATTTAATCTGTTGTTTTTTTTCAGTTGCAAGTATCACTTCTTAACCTTAGTTAATGTCACTCAATGACGTCGGTGTTCCCCTGTGTTCTATCATCCCATCCAATTCATATCTAAACCACTATTAATCAAAAATCGATCTGTTCAATTAAAGTCTTCCTTCCTTGCCACTCTATATTTTCTTCAAATTTAGTATGAGGGCAAGTGATCAGAGGCACTGTCTGTTATAAGAAATTATTTTTGTTTAATAGTAGTTTCGTTATGTAATTTTTTTTGATATTTTTTTTTAACAAGTTACTTTTAGAAACTAGTGTTATGCTGCGAAATTTTATTACAATGATATATGAAAGTGGTACAATAGGAAAGAATGGATCTAGAACGTCGTGGAGTAACCCAATTTGTCTCTTTTCGGGTGGCACCTTCATTAGGAGCTATTGAGAGCGAGTTGGGCCACTCCACAAGAGGCGGCGAGCTTTTGTGAGGCTATACGATCAATAGTTATGGAATTTTAGCAGGACCAAATACTGTAACTATTACAACTATTATCAAAGTAAATTAGTATCACAGTAAATGTAATAACCTATATTGAGACTACTTATAGTTTCCAAGATATAGTACGTTTTGGAGTTACAGCATGAATTGACGTATTTTGATAAACTGCAAGCTATTGAATTTTTGTGCATTGTTTGGTGTTTGAACTATGAAATCGTTGAATTTTAAAATATCTGCAATTCATGATAAAATAAAATAAATAATTTCACGAAACTAACGATTAATAATCAATTAAATTATTTATGATATATTAACCTCAATTCTGTCTCGATCACTCGTTTTAATCAATCACGGTAAGTAATGACTAATCGTTTTAGGCATCAAAAGTTGATGCTCACAGCAATACAATCAAGTTTTTAAACTTTAGCTTCGAGTGGCTAAAAATGTTTGTATAGGTAGTTTGTTCCTGACTTGATAGAATTTGAAAAAAAAAAAATTCAAATTACAATATTAAAGTTTCAAATATTAAAGAATTCCATAATACGTAAATAATAGGAATAAAAATTAGTCAATACGGCTAGCTTCCACTTAGCCCTTTAATTTTGGACAAATTTTTAGAATCTTTAAAAAAAAGTAGTTTAGTGTCGTACAAAAGTGGTGAAGTATTTAATAAGCCTTAATAATATTGTTTCAAACAAGATATGCTTAGATACGCTTTTTATGTAAATATTAATATTATAAATCAAACAATAAAGTTGATTTTTGCTGGATTTTTTATTTACACACAGTTTTATACATTTTAGAGTTTTACTGCATTATTTTGCAAATTTAGTTTTACAGCGCAAAAATCTGGTCTCCACTTATTACCGTCTATGGAGGTAATAGTCCGATCAATACATTCTAATATAATTAGATAATCGGAAAATTACTGTATAAAAATGGCAAAAATCATAATTTTGTGAATAACAGATTTTTTTTATCTACCTTTGCCTGAACCAAATTTACGCAGTATGGGTCAAATCATTGATAATTTTACAATGTTGTCAATGCTGAACCATAAATTTGGTTTTCACTTGTACCTTAAGCTTCTCACTCACTCATAAATCTATAGAGCGTTATGAAACTTTGCATACTTAGCCGTCTAAGTAAGAACAAATTCATTGTCTCAGAGAGATTTCGGAAACAAATTCTGAAAATATTTAAAGCTACTTTGCGATAATACTCTGACAAAATTAGTGATTGAATTATTTGAATAATTCTTTTATGAAATGGTTAGAACAAATTTATTTATATTTTTTTAAACATTTATTCTGTTGTTTTATGGTCAGTAGTATTAGTTTATATTGAGTGCATTAAGATCAAAAGCAGAATCAAAATCGAAAAACTGACCATCCTCATTGGAAATCGATAAGCCACTGCCTCCTTAAGCTACATAGACTTAAAAGATTGCCAAGGCTTAGGGGACATCATGGCCGTAGTAAAAAAAAGAAGAGAACAAGGCACCCGTTATTTCCTTTTTATATTAAACGGTCTCTGAAAAGAAAGTTTTTTGCAATAACGCTTTAGTTTAGTGAGTAATTTCCTTAAAAAAATTTCAACTAGAGGGTTGGTAAAAGTAATTTTCGTAGCGAGTCATTTGTATACATTTTAACCAATCTAATTCAACAGCTATTACGAAAATGTTTTATTATATTATATAGTATTTAAAAAAAAAAAAGAAGATATGTAATTGAAAATCTATTTAATTCAGAAATTCTATTGAAAGAGTAGTTTTAAATAGCAGTATTTTCTTGTAAAAATATAATTGACATTATTTTCTGATAAAAATAATAATTGCCATTTTTATAAAATATTTTTTTATAATTATTACTTATCAAATGTTTATGAAACTTAATTTTTCAAAATAGGTGTTTTAATAGGATTGGACTTCCTCAAGTTTCAGATAAATTAATTATTTTAAGATAAATTTATACTGGTAATCTATAATTTAATAATTTTTATGTATAAGGATGTTTCGATTCACCTTATATTCTTCACATTTATATACATTTATACTTGTAATCTATAATTTAATAATTTTTATGTATAAGGATGTTTCGATTCACCTTATATTCTTCCTCGATCACATTAATCTGTCAGTTAATCTCTCATTTTGTTGGTAAATATTCCCTAAATTATATAAATGTAACGTAGGTAAGGAAAATCAGTCACTATTGTAAGAATATAACATGATATCTTAGAAAATATTAGGGTTTTCAACCCTTCTCTCCTGATATTTGAGTTTGCATAATCCAATATTGTAAGTTTTGCATTTTAAGATACGTAGAACTAATAAAATATATGACAGAATGTAATACTACACAATAAAACTTCTTTTTTTTTAATAAGAGACACTAAAGCACACCCCATGATCTTCGGTGCTTGCCACTACGATACGCTTTTTCATTTGCAACAAATAGTAACAAGTCACAAATGGCGGACGATGGAAGTTTTCATACATATTTTATGAATATAATTAAAATTAATTCATTTACCAAATTGTTTTGATTTCAAGTAAAAGAAAAAATAATGCTGGTATCTCTCAACAGAAGGAAACTTTTAAGAAATAGCTGATCATTGTACTACTAATATTCACTAAATGTTTGTTACCAAATGGAAATAAATAAAAAACAAATTGCTTCGTACTTTTTTCTTTTCACATTGTTTTGTAATTAAAATCGTAAACCGTCAATTCGTCAGTTATATAATTATTTCTTATTATAATATTTCGTGATAAATTATCATTGCCGATGGGATCCATCTTCGTTTTTTTTTTATAATATAATTTCTTATTCAGCTAAATCGTAGTTTAAACTTAATCTTAGGCTTGAGATAAGTTTCGGATTTTCTGATGATGAATGAATAAAAATAATTATATTTTGGGCATTAAATGTTGTGACCATTTTCTTTTCCTTGTTTTAAAAAAAATCACTCCATATTCAGTAATTGTTTATTTTCATTTATTATTCTTGTTTTGTTGTATTGCTAGAAATAGTTTGATTTCTAAATCAATAATTATCGGCGTCAAATCAATTGAAGTATGCCGCAACCTGTCCACTACAGTTGCACTTTGACCTTACAAAATAATTATGCATTCAATAGTGAACGTGTATACTGTCGATATGACGTCTTATCGATAGTCTAAATTTATCATGACTATATTAATATTAGGGAGCAGGGTATCTTAGTTAAGTCACTCTGCTACAATGTCCCGGCCTAATTCGAATTCGGTCCCTGCAGATTATTATTTAATAGGCACACCCAGCCTTTATAAATTGGTTAACTTTAATTGGAGAGAAACGTGGTGGTTGAGCGTGATTATGATCAAACCATCTCTTTGTAAAAACGTTGTTCAAGTAACAGTAATTCTTTACAAAGTATTAAACTTGTGACTCTTGATGGCTTGTAACGGTACAAGTTCATATTACTCTTAAATTAGTTTTATTAATTAAATTAGTTCTTGATTGTAACTTCTTCGCATCCATTTTGCTCTGTTACAAGATTATAGTTTGGAACAACATTATTTTCTTTTACATGGTTCATCATCCCCTGCTTTTAAGGTGCTCCAGGTTTACATGATCTTTTTTTTCTAATCATTTATTTATTGTTATTTACAACTGTATAACATATATACAACAAGTAAATTTGCTGTAGGTGAGATAGTGACATGATACAAACATGTGGAGAATCTACCCATTGATAGAACTCCAATAACATTTCTAGAGGAGATCCCGAGACCATCTTTTTTTCAGACGCCTAGGAGGATTATTAGGTAATGAAGGAGGAGCCAGGTTAGAAACAAGTGGATTTGGGTGGTTGGGAAGTTTTCCATGGAAGGAATGGTATCTGGTTTTGGCCAAATCGGCAACATATGGGACATTGAGATCATGATGGATGACTTGATTTGTGACAAAGTGAGGAGCGTTAAAGATTTTGAACTGTGAGGATTGGATTCGGAGGAATTTGATTGTTTAGTGGAGCCCCAAAGCTCAACTCCGTATTTCCAGATAGACCTTATAATAGTCATGTAGATCAGTCTTTTGTAATGGATTGGCAATTTAGACCGTTTGTCTAGTAAATGTTGTCTATTTTCAGTCTTGTATGATGATTCCATGTCAGTCGTTTCTCGAGATGTAGTCCTAACTAACGGATCTATTCGGCAGGAATAAGTGGGGTATTATTAAAGGATACTGTTGGGCAAGAGGTCATTGGTTTACGACGAAGGGTAAATGTGATTTGGTGGGATTTATTGGAATTAATTTTAATCCTCCAATTTTGACACCATTCTTCAATACATGATGTTAAATTTGAAAACCTGTTCAAACCTATAGAATCCGAATTTTTATTTTCATTCGGCTAAACTTGAACTAACATCTTTAGAGATGTTGAGGCTAAGTCGTCGTCCAACAGAACACTAAATATGGAAAATAAAATTGATTTTCCAGTTCCATGATGAGAACAAGTTATTTTTCAAATAATAACAAGGAAAAAAATAAACGTTTGAGTATGTTTCATGAATGTGGAGCTATTTTTGACTATGCTGGATGCAGCGCACTGGAGCGAAGGGTATAAATAGAGGAGGGATTGCAGTGGTGCTTGACCCGCATTGCCAACTGGGCTACTATCACGATGCCCGCTGAATCACGTTGTATTTTCGAAACATGTCGTTACGGCAAGTGTCCTCGTTTGAGGGTTCTCTTATATTGCCGTATTCGGCCTCGGAGGATTTATAGCTGCAGAATTAATTTCCTCTGCAGGCCATGTCACCCTGAGGACAGTCATAGCTTTTTCTTTTAATAGAGGTTGCCAAAAAACACTTTGCACTTTTTTTTTTTTTTTTTGTTCAAACAGTGATTTTGATAATTCATTGTCAAAAAATAGAAAAAACAATTTTCCTCCCCACTCCTCCCACGTAGAGAATATGATGTCATCCGGTATTCTAATGTATGTTTGACAAAAATTGGACTTAATTATGAGAGATATTTTAACTCAGATTCGTAGAGCTAAATTATTACAAGAAGAAAAAGTAAATATGAAAAAAAGAACAGAAATAAAAATATTTATGAAATAAATGATTAAAAAATGGCACTGCCATTAACGAATAGAAAAAAAAATTATAAACATACACAAAAAAAAAAACAAGAATGTAAATTCTCACTTTTCTTTTTCGAGAATAACATCCTTTTCAAGTATTTCATTATTCATACCACATGAGAATGTTTCTGGCTTTTTGGCAATTATCCAGTTCTTAAAATTATCTTGTAGACATGTATCTACTTTTTACAAACATTTTTGTAATCAAATCTGTATATAAGTCCAAACTTTTTCTTTCTTTCATTGGTGCTATGTTTTCCCCATTTCCTGTCTTTCACCAATATATCAACATGTAGATGGACATGAGGAAAACTCTATTTTAATAACAGGAAATGGGGAAAGCATAGCACCTACGAAGAAAAAAAAAGGAAAAATTAAGATAGATATACAACATTCATATACAGATTTGAATATAAATTTTGTTTTAATAAGTTAAAATACGTCCACAAGATAAGAATAAAGAAGTAATAAAAAAGGTGTTATACTTGAATAAAAAAAATAAAAATTAATCTATATATA
>NW_027106861.1:28644-30014 GCF_000696795.3 Halyomorpha halys | reverse complement strand
AAAACTCTAAAAACGAATATGAATTGCTCTTTCCAAAAAAAATTTTTTTGGGCTTCTTTACTTTTGGTTTTTACGATTTTTTGTGAGTATTAAATCATTTAATGGGATTAAAAATATGTTTTTATATTTTTAAAAAATGAATATATATTGATTAATGAATATATTGATTGGTATATAACATGCTTTAAATAAAAATATATACTTTCTGAGTTATTCGTCTTAGCCGACGTTTGATTTTCTTCCTAACTTTTTTCCACTGAATACAGACAGGATATCTATGGTAAATAACTTTCCCAGGACCAAACCGAACATTAAGAAAAAAACAAATTGTTAATTAGTTTAGAACTGTAGAGGAGATAAGTAACAAAGGAACATTAGATTTTCCATTATATTATCAGGTATATCCGAAACCATAAAACCGTGAACAGTTGTGTAAAAGATAGAAAATGCATTCTCTGTACCTTCGATGTTCTTCAATAGAATTTAAAAGTAAATTATTTTCAAATAAATAAAAAAAAATAAAATAATAAAACACATCGTACAAATTTAAATTATGAACAAAAATGTTTATTTTGTTGTTGCTATAAAATTCGTATTAAGGATTTCTTGAGGTGGGAG
This sequence comes from Halyomorpha halys, assembly GCF_000696795.3. Classification (NCBI taxonomy): domain Eukaryota; kingdom Metazoa; phylum Arthropoda; class Insecta; order Hemiptera; family Pentatomidae; genus Halyomorpha; species Halyomorpha halys. The sequence continues at coordinate 29,396 of NW_027106861.1, read as the reverse complement.
TAACGAATATAAGATTTGTTCCTGCAAAGAATACGATAATTTAATAAAGGTAAAAAAGTCCTAATTCTATCGGGAAAGATCGGTTTGTCTCGGTTTTTTCCTATCCGAATCGGATTTTTGCCCTTTAGTTGTTCATAAAATTATTTTATATTTTGGTATTTATCCATTGTTTATTATTGCTAATAATGAGAATTGTTTTTGTTTTTTTAAATAAACAAAATAAAAGGTACTATGTAAGAATAGTTTTTTTTTTTTAAATACGTCATTTAAACCATGTCAGACTATTTAAAATAGGATAAAACCTGTCTGTTATTTAAGATATTGTACATTCGTAAGCCGAGTTTGATCAAGATTGTTGGAGAAAACTAAATCAGAAAGATTCAGAAAATCAAAAATAAAAACATGAAATAATAATGACAATAATAAGTAATTTCAGTAATAAATGTCTCATCTATCATGTACTTTGTCATTTACCTTAAGAACAGCTCTAGGTTAGTCCGTATTCTAAAAAAAATATTATTTTGTATTGATGTAAGTAGAGGGAATATGGGGGAGCTGGGGCGTTTTTTTGTGGAGGGAGTTCCTCGACTTGCCACTAGAGTGCAGGGTTGTTAGTTCAGACGGTGACCGCTAGATAGCAGCACCATCGGCAGTAGAGAGAATATGGGCGAGCTGGGACAAAAAGTGTGGAGGGAGTTCCTCGACTTGCCACCAGAGTGCAGGGTTGTTAGTTCAGACGGTGACCGCTAGAT
>NW_027106861.1:17347-20519 GCF_000696795.3 Halyomorpha halys | reverse complement strand
TTGAATTCAAATCTCCCGCCATGTGTGACGTCATCAAAATGCTGGCTTCTGATTGGCTCCTCAAATCGGTGCACCAGCTCGCCCATATTCTCTCTACTGATGTAAATATTTAAAGTTCTGTTTAAGGGGCACCAGTGTAAAAAGAATATAAGAATCCATTCCGATAATTTAAGATAGTCCTAAGCATTTAATCTAGTAGGTGCATTTTAACAGAACTCTAATACGCGTTTACAGCCTGTTTTTATTTATTTTAAAAGTTCTGTACCAATAATTGTTTAACAACGTAATAACGTAAGCGCAGTTTTATTGAGCGCCCAAGTCATTGTTTAAAAATGTGTAATACATCTTTAACATATCAAAACGTGGAGCTTAAAAGGTTAACAGTTTAACAGCAGATGCTACGAGAGACCAAATAAAATGTGTCTTCAACTTTTACTATTCCTTAAACACGAAACTTTCTCCATCTTGAGTATATGCGGTTTGTTTACTCACCCGCTAGTCATCGCAGTCGAGGCATGTTGTTTACGAAGTATATAGGTCACTTGGCAGGAAGGCCAATTATTATTTTTCAGCAGGACTAGGCCTTGGGGAGAGAATAATTTTAAATAAATAAAACAACATCTTAACATATAAAATATATTCAAACCGATTCAACTACCATGGATTTACAAGGAAATAAAGTCAATAAGAACTGATCAAATAAGGAACTTTATACTCAAGGATCAAGGGGCAAGGTCACCGCACGCTAGGGTCACGCGATCGCTAGATTATAAAGTCGCAGTTGGCTATTTAAGCTCTCACAAAGTCTAGTAAATAACCAATAATTATCATATTCCAGCGGTAATATTATTGTTCTTCACATAAAATCTATTTCTAGCTGAAGTGATTGTTAATAAAATGCCTTACAAAGAAGAAAAATGAATAAAAGAATTGTATTATTGAAGGATGGGATAGTTGTCTTAAGGACGTAAGATAAATCTGAACGTTGTATGCTATCAGCTAAGTTGCTAAAACTTTTTGGGGGAGGGTGAAGACAAAATTAACAATTTCATCAAACTTTGACCTCATTTTCCAACTTACCTGCGGTTTGGGGAGTATTCTATGGCATTTACCCTTTCTTAAACATTTTTGGAAAATTGATCCATCTAAATCATCTCAAATCAAAAAGGTATGTATGGTCTCTAAGTATTCCGAATTCTATCTGTGATTAAAAATCAAGCGTCAGTTTTGATTATTGATCTTTTTTCTTTGTTGTAATTTTCGAAATTTCCGAAAAAGAGACTGTGGGTCAATTAGTGCTAGTATTTGCGGATTGGTATCTGGTGAGAGCAACCAGGATGGCCATCTGGTCCTTTTTGCCAATCTCCAACAAATTTAGGAAAGTGGTGCAAACTTGTCTCACTTACACATAAACTTCGAAAAAAAACGTTAAATTCTATTTTTTGAAATAAAAAAAAAATATACAAACATACAGTCATAGTAAGTAGGCTAGTGTTTTTTTAATACTCTAAGGAAGCCGAAGTATGAATTTCAGATTCTTCTGAACCTGTAAGTGGGTTTAAAAATATACAATATAAAAAAAAAATGTTCAAAATGTGTAGTACTTACACACTACTATTTACTTTTACTTATTTAAAATAAAAAATTGTTAAATAAACAAAATGACCAGATAGATTGCCATATAATTTTTTTAAAATAGGTCCTTTAAATGTTTTGTAAAAATTGTTGACCATAAATTATATTCATTGAAATGCGAATGTTCCTATATTTGGGGGCTCAATTATTTTCTTATTGTTCAAAAAAGGGAATAAAATCGTTATTAACTAAAGGGGGCCTTGCCTGATGCTATTGCTAGCCTAGTATATAGATTAATTGCTAAAGAGACTAAATAAAAAAATAAATAATGATAATAATATACTTTGTTAATATCAGGGGATTCGGAGCGGAGTTATTATTATTCACTCTGAATAATATTTTTAACTTATGACCATACCAAAGATTAAAACATCGATAAAGGGCGCTAAGCTTTATTGTTTATTTATAAATTTTTAATCGGCTTTCGATACATCGAATCAAAATGTTTTGCATTATAAATTATACCACGTGGGGTACTTTCTAAATATAAATAGCTCCAAGGTATATACCAGAATCCTAAATCATTTTTATGGAAATTTCAAGGTATAACTGAGGATTATATCGATAGAATGATTTAAAACAAGGACACCTTTTCTCTCCACTGATTTTATTTTTTAAATCTTCCAGAGATTGTACTGTAGATTGGAGTTAATTCGTAACAACTCTATTATCTCTAGGAAAGTCTGTTGAACATCATAAGGAAAGTAACCACAGTTTACGGTATTTCAAAAAAGCTATTTGTAAAACCAACTTAAATACATTTTTAAAATAAAAAAAAAATATTTTAGTGTAATTCGTTCGTCACTGAAGAGATTATTGTATTCAATTTTTTTTTTTTTTTTGGGGGGGGGGTTAGAAGGTGTAAAAGAAAAATAATGTTCTGAAATAATTATATCAAAAAAGTCATACATAAAATCATCGTATTTAATGGGGTCTCATAAATTAAAAAAAAAAATAAAATATTTTTTTTAGCTCATTGAAACATTCTAAACAAATTATAGATTCTTCTCAGACCACAGTGGGGCTTTTTTGCTTTGCTGCTGGGGCGACACAACTCGTTGATGGTTCGCTCACGTTTTTCCGCAGATAAAAGCTCCATTATACCAATTTTCATAAATGTTACATATGATCACTTGTTTTTATCCTTATAAACTAAGAAGGTTATGACGGATCCTACAATAGACTTTATTAGAACTAGAATCTCTTCTGAATTTAAATCATTATGAAATATATAGTATCATTTCTCTTTGCGATTATTGATAAAAAAAATCATTGTAAACAATTTTCATTTTTTTTTTTGTTCTCAGTAATAATAGTTCAATTTTTATTGTAGTTCGTAGTGCCAATTTCGTCAAAATAATTTATACAGTTTCACTCTCATCTTGTTCTCGTTTTATTCAATAAAATGATAAAAAGAATAAATGGTGATCATCTGCTCCATAGAAGCAATAAATTATGTAGAAGGTAAATGTTTAATAAAACAAAATGATTTATAAGACATTTAAAATTATACGAGTTTAATAAAAAAGAAATTTGA
>NW_027106861.1:7806-17297 GCF_000696795.3 Halyomorpha halys | reverse complement strand
CATGAATAAAGAATACCATTGAACATATTTTACAAATTTATTGAAGCATTGCGTAAAGCATAAATATATTTTCATATTTATATTTTTTTTTTTTGTACTTCATTATTCTTTAAGAATTCTTAAATGCTATTTAAAATTTAATTATAGTTATAAGAACATTAAGATTATACTAGTGGATTAATACTTGTTTCCGTTTGAAAATGGTTTATACTTTATAAATTTTACTTTCACTATAAACCTATAATATCTCTGGTCCCAACAATTCCTCGTTATAGTTACGCTTTCCTCATTAAAAAAAATCATGTGCATTCTTTGATGAGTAGACAATTTATTGCTGTGTTTTTCCCAATGAACTCAAACCAACCAAATTCTATTTTAAAACATACCCTTGTACTGTGGTTTGGACTACAATTAGGGTTTCATTGCATATAAAACTTGTTGACTCCATTTCCTTTAAGAGAACATTTCCTCCAGAACCAGCGAACCCCTAACGAAGCCGATCCTTGAGCTGCCTAACAGCGGTATTGTTTTCCGTTTACCCTTCAATTTCCAAGCCATGGCTATTATAATGGCCTCCAGCTGCTTCTTTCTCTCCTACATGTTAGTGGGGTCTCATTATTCCTATTTATTCTGCTCTTTTAGGCAATAAATTTTAGTCGCACTAGGACTCAAAATTTTGATATTATACTCAAAATGTGAGTATTATGGTTATTCAATCATACCATTTATACATTAAATTAAAATAAAATTTTTTAAAAATAATACTAATGAAAATCAAATAAAAAATATGAATATAAATAAAATGAATAATAACAAAATAATATATACAAATCTCAAATAAACATAAGTAGGATAAATAATTGCAAAATAACTAAACAGCTGAGGTTAGTTTGCTTGAGATTAAGAAAATTAAAATCAATAAATCAAATCAAAAACGAAACAAATCAACTATAACAAATCATAAATATATACAATATTTAACGTATATTTAGCCCAAGGATCTCCGAACAAATCCCGACTGCCCACATGGAAAGGACAAGCCAGGATTCGGGAATCCCAACGCTTCTCTCTCAATTTCACTACTAATATTGAGAGCCAGGGGAGAGTGAGTGAGCGCGAGAGTCACAGATGCTCAACTATACATCAACTTATTTTAAAATGAATCAATTTATTTTAGCAAATTTCATGTAAACTATTACTCCTACGAAGATAAACATCTGGTTTTTGAGATGTAAATTTTTCAAAATAAATTCACTAACTACTGATCTTTCATTACATCCCATACAACATTTTAATGAAATGTTGCTTTTTAAAAGCTATATCTCGAAAACTATTTAACTTAAATAACTCTATTAGGGCTCATATTTTAGCAAATTTATTATTCTTTAAATGACGTTCTCTTAGGTTTTCTTGTGTTGTTCCTACTTTTAAGATATAGAGTTCCGAATGAAAAATTAGTTTTTTTTTCCGCTTTGAAACAGCCGCCATTTTTTATTCCCCCTACCTATACTTGACAGACTCATCAGTTTTGACTATTAATTATACATAGTTTTCATTATATTAACCAAAAATTGGGGTGAGATAACTGCCTTTTTTCTCCTCTTGGGCGCTTGTAATATCATAAATCTGTAACCAACTAATGTCAGCCTACCTAGGTCAATCAATAGTTAGGTTTTTCTTTTTTTTTTCTTTTTTTCAGAAAACAAAAAAAGTGAATTTTCTTAATTTTTCTCTTAAGAAGTCGCAGATTGGTCAAAAGTAAAATATATGCACTTTGTAGGAATGTTTGCCTGCTTCATTTTTTTAATGATTCCTTATCTTCGAAAAAAGTACAGTTTTCTAGCTCGGCCCGTATTGCAAAGAGCTCTAACGACATAGTTGTTGATCTTAGAGATAAATCATGTAGTCATAAATGTGTAAAACATTGTTTGCTTTAATTTTTTAAAGAGGTACCGTCTTAAAAAAACTAAAAATTTTTGTGAGATATAGGTGAAAACTTAAAAAAAACGTGCCAAAATTGTTTATTTTTTGGAGGTAAAAAAATTAAATAATTTATAATCATTTCTTAGAGTCATATTCGACGTGTTGAAATTTTCCTCACGTTGTCATAAAATATAGTTAAATGACATAATTAGTGAAGATTTAAAAAAAAAGTAAATATGCAGACGCCCATTGTGAGAATTTTAATTATCATAGACAATTGTTAGGTTACCCAAACTGCTGAGTTTAGTTCAATTAATGCCTTATAAACCAAAGTTTACGGAGAAAAAAAAATTTAAAAATAATTAAGGTGTTTGGATTTCATATAAGTAGTAGGAACTACTCTTTGTTTAAATAAAAGTCTGAAAAATGAGAATATATTGAAAAAATATAAAACCAAAAATCCTAAATCCACCTATACAAAATAAATATATACCTACAATACAAAATAAAAACCTAAGAATAAACGTATTCACCTGGAAATCTCTAAAAAGTGAACCTCTTCTCAAAGAAAACCTACATTTCTCTCCTGATAGATTATCTGTTGAACATGGACTAAATTAAATATTAATTTCAATATTTCAATGAATGTAGCAACAAATCACAATAATTAAAAAATGGCAATAGCAAAATACTGGATTGAAACAATTTTACCTTTACCACCACAATAAATTGACTTTACTTTTATTTATCAGATCTGCCAGTGGTATCTTTGAAACAGACGAACTTGGATAACTCGATATTGAAGGGAACATGAACTGAGTTAGCGAGTTACTCTAGATTTCAAGTGAAAAAAAAAATAACATCATTTTAGTACCCACTCGTGCATTTTTTTTACGATTGTTCTATATTCCTCACCTAAAAAAAACAACTTAAAATAGTCAACCTGGTTTGTTGGAATTTTATTAAACTCAGCAGTATCTGGATTTTTTTTTCTTTCTAATTTATTGTACAATCCCAATTCTCTTTGAATATATTTTCTTTTCAAAAACGGTGATGATGAAATATTTATTTTAGTAACGAAAGTAACAATTTCCAAAAAAATAATTATTAATTTTTTTTGCTTCTAATTCAAGTGGAAATGAATTATTATTTTTTGTTTATCTTATTTTTTAAATTATATATCGAATTTTGTCATGAATCAAATAGGCCGTTCCAGGAACTAAGGTATGAAACCACTAAGTTAGATCTCAATTGTTCAAATTGAATCATATTTTTTTCTCAAAGTATGAAAGTTTGATTGAATCTTTTATTTTCTTGTATTTCTTATTATTTTATTGTGGGTTGTTGAGTAAGTTATTCTGACATATATTGGAGTGTGTTACTATTCAAGTTTGTGGACGCATCTTCGCCTTTTTCAAAATTCCTCGGAACTTTTAGAATATCAGAAAGATGAAAATAATAACCCTCTCTCCGTTTCCTTCCCTGGAAAATAGTCCGAAATAACTGACATGATTGTTTATGTTCTGCATTAGAGACACCAAAGACCCTTGGGGTTAAAATACATAACAAACAAAAGCTGTTAGAAAAGTAAATTATTTCTAAAATTCTCCATTGAGGCTTCAATATAATAAATAAGGGGCTTATGTTTACAGAAAAACAAATAATATATTAAGTATTTCGAAAACAAATCTTGGAAAATATAACTTTCTAAGGCGGGCTTAAGAAGAAATTGTTTGTATTTTTTTGCCGACATCCTAGATATAAAGAGAAATAAAACAAGAATACCCTAAGCGTTAAATGTTATTCCGCTGGCCGGTTGCCCATCTCAGTCTAACTCCGCAGCAACTGAACATCAGTAATTTTAGCCCCCAATGCAGTGCCTTCTCCAGTATTTCGCGTAACAAAACATTCAAACCTACTAATAATACTGTTAGTTTTATTCTATGTTTTACTCTGAATTAACCAAATATATAGGTCCCTTCTTTGTAAAGCTACTATGGTAAAAAACGGAAATTGATAAAGAATAAGTAGGGAAATTTTAATAAATGGAACTGTTGAAATTGGTAAACCTGTAAATGAAAGTTCAACATCAATAATCTCTTTCTTTAGTTAATTATTTTCCAGTATCGAAAGTATAGCAAGACAACATAAGATCGTTTATTTGTATTTATCATTGCCGTTACACCGACTTTAATTAGACACTTAGATTTATTTAATTTTCAATAATATTTTTGAAAACTGTTATCAAGATCTTCACGAGCTTTAAGTTCTCTCCAGGTTTGAATATATATATAATATGCGTCTTCAAATAATAATTATTACCGTAACAAAAGTACATTTTTGGTACAGTAATAACGATAGCAAAAGCCATTACGATAAAGTCATTGTCATTACCGCGACACCTATTATCATTACCGTAACTCGAAAATTATAATTAAATGTGGAAAATAATTGTAATCCTGCCAAAGACTTTGGTAGCTCCAAAAGATAAGAAATTACAACGTACACGAAATTTTTTAAATTTAAGTTTTATTGTTTTTTAAAATTTTATAAATCAATATGGACTATATTCTTATAATTAGGGATTCGATAAAAACAACTCCCATTATTTTATTAATAAAATAATTTATATCATAAAACACCAGTTAAAGGTTAGAAACCAGGTGATGTAGAAGCATGTTGACTAAAAGTACACTCTAATAACGGCAGAGGTACTGCGGGATATATTTATAATGTTTCATCTTCAATGAATTGACTATTCAAAGTACAGGTAAAGAAAAAATAATATTTGTGTATTAGACTGCTTGTGATGTAACGGTCGAAGCTGGGGCACTAATTCATTGCTGCAAAAACGACACCACGCTGCATCAGCAGCTATGATCATTCTCACGGTTGGCTCATCACTCTGGATAAGTTGCTTGAAATTTTCAATGTTCAAGCAAATAATTGAAAAAATATTATTGTTTGCTTTTTCACGATATTTCGAGTAGAGAGGTTCAAATCTTGGATTTTTTACAAGCGGGTCAATAAAAACACGCATGAAAATCAAAATGACTCCACATTTTGCAATCCCAGCCGATATCTGTTCGGTCATTGTCTTATTTAAGTGAACAAAGCACATAAATTAAGACGACCAACCAGTTGAGAATGTGTTGCTAAAAGATAAGACTTAGAGAGTAAGGGACATAAACATCGCGCAGTCGTAGTAAGTTTCGGACTGTTTTCAACCAATGATTTTGAGCAATTGGATCTCTAGGGATTTTTATGCCACTAGATGAAAATCTCAAGGTGTGCATCTCCTTTGCCCCTACACTATGTCGATCCAGGGAATCTGGTCCATCCAAAAAAAGCGACAAGAAAAGGCTCTCCTTATTGTTGCAGACTTCTCAACAATCAAACGTATTACTTCAACATGCAATTATGTTTCTGAGTAGTTCTTGATATTGGTATATTTAAAACAAAATAATCAAATCCTTTATCAACTATTTTTTTTAAATCACAAAAAGATCAAGATACTAATATTATAAACTATCGTTTTACTTCAGCATATTTTCTCTTTTTGTTACATTTTTTACGACAAAAACTTAAATTTTTCTTTTGCATTTAAAAACTTGAAATAGGAAACTGAACACTATAGAAAGGACTAGAAAAGCCATTATTAATAGAAATCCTTTGAGAATCTATATCCTGGATATAGCAGAGTTGTGGGAGTTGAATACCCACATGTATAAACAGGCTCTTGCTTTGATATGTTCTTTGGCCGTGTACCAGCAGTAAATAATGTGTCCTCCATTTTAATGCTTTTCGGGCTAATGTTTGTTTAAAAATGCAAAGTGCACAAGGTAATTTGCTTAAAAGTTTTGAAAACAGGCTAGAAATAAAATATCTGTTGAACCATCTTTTGAAATAAAGAAAAATCGGATTATTTCATACAGTTATTTTCAGCTTATATTAGCATTATATTTTTTTTAACGTTCAAATGATTACATGGTTTACGGTTTAATCCTATCGGAACTAATATTCATTGGATTGTTTTTTTTTTCTGAAAGCTTTACAATTAATTTCTGTAATTTTTTCTATCAGTTATACATTCCAAGACACATTAACTTCAGAAAGTATCATAGTTGTTTTAAAAAGAAATAAAACAAGCATTTTAACGACTTTGACCACGCCACTCTTAATCGTCTAATGTCAGATTTAATTACCTATGCTTTGACTAAACCGACGATGTTTGAATCCCGGAATTGAAATGTTGAATTTTTATTCTATTATACCAACATTTCTTGTTTAAGATTATGGCTGGAAGTGTTGTCAGAAACCTATTGTCTTATTTTTTCAATATAGTGTAAGTCTTTAATTTGTATTTCAATAAAAAAATAAAATAAAAATCTATACCTCTACAACCCATGAAGGGTGGTCAGGGGTGCAGTATTTTGTAAGGAAATACTGTTACTAGGCCAACGGTTGAGCAAGGAGGTGATTTGGTCAGAATCACGGTCGAACGCCTCATTTTTACCCAATTTAAGAGGCTGGGTGGACCCCAAGAAGGCTTCAAGAACCCACATGAATTGACTCACGGCTACAGTGTAACAGAAAACAATTTTCTGCCCCAGCCAGATTAGAACTCGGGCCCTTGAAGTTAGTAGCCACGTGCCTTACCCCGGGGCTACCCGCTTCCTGTATTTCAATAACTATTTATATATCTATGCAAACAAATTCTAATTAAATTAAATTAAAAGTAATAAACATATAAAGTGATAAATATGACAAATGTTAAAAAAAAAGAAGTAATAAGTGGGCGAAAAAATACAAACTTATTCTATAACCATTATAATGATAATTATCATATTGAACTTTTTCAGCAGAATTCATTGGTATCTTTGGAAGTTTTAATACACGGTTTAAAAAAGAAGCTAGACTTTTAGACAATGAAGCTTGTAGAAGAAACAGGTTCATCCAAAAAAATCTCGTTCATTGACAAAAAAATTAAATTTGTTTTATCTAATGATTGTCATAACAATTCAGTTCTTGAATAACAATCATAGAATTTGGTTGTTGTTAATTTGATAAGAGAAATAGCAGATAACCCGGGTTCGACATTAAATCAATAGATCGTTATCCGTGCTTAACCGCTTTACCATTTGTGAAATGTTTCTATTGGAGCCAGTCGGTCTGCATACCATACTATAGGGGTATTCATGATGTGTTAAATGTAAAATGCTTTAACAAGTTAAATGTTATAAGTATAGGATTGTGAGCAACCCTATTTAAAGTCGTGTAAAATTTTAAAATGCATAAGAGCTCCTAGCGGATTTTCTGAGCAGCTTGTTTATAACCTTTCCTTCATTACTTCTTGTTATTATTTACTTCTAAGTTTTGATTAAAGTAATTTATTACAATATGCCTAAATTGGGTGAAAAGTGGAAGCTTTGTGAAAGTTTGACTACTGAGTGTCTCGTTGATCTTCTAACTTGTGAGGAAGGGAAACAAGATGAGCTAATTGACAACTGTCATTACATTATTATTATTGTCATCCATTGCTTTATTAGTTATAAAAACATTCAAAACAATACTAACACAATCAAACACAAACTACGAGCAAGTAACCTAACATAACAAAATGGTGAGGAGCTCAGCTGGTCTGTGCGTGACGTCATTCTCCATTTAACAGACCTAATAAGACTGTTACATATATAGTTTTAACATGGTAAAAAAAAAGAAATATTTCTCCATTTAACATAAGTTTTTCCATTTAACACGCTTTAACATGTTAAACTAAAGATCATGAATACCCCTTATCTGTGCTTACGATTAAGATATCCGGACATTGGTGTAGTTACGGTTCAAGTTTCTGAGGCTTCTTTCTAACATAAGAGAAAGTGAAGTATCTTTAATGATCCTAGAACATTATAATCCTTCAACTAATTAAGCATTTTCTATTTAGACTTGTGGGTAGTCCCATCTCAGGGGCAGATTTTTTTAACCCTTACCTAATCATTTCAGACATACAGGGGGTGATTCACAGAAAGGTTACCAACGTATTATAACCAGAGTGAGGTAGGAGTCAAGAATCATTCTAAAACTGGGCCGCCACGATATGATACTCAACCTCCCTCTACAAGGGATTCTAACCATCGTCACTACAGATTCGAGGTTGCTGAGATGTTGCCTCAACTCTATCGGTTACAAACGGCCTCTTCAAGGGCAGTTTTAATCACCCTAGGGCCGTGTGTACCTGCGAGAGTTAAGTGACTGCCTCAAGACATCAGCGGTGCCAGTTCCAATCCAGGTTGGAGGGTCGACTCTTTTCATTACTGTGGCGGTCCTACGAAGTGAACCCTTACCATGTTTCGAGTAGGTTTCTTACCTCTAGATAAACCCACAGTATGTCAGAAATGACCAGTAAAAAAAAAAGTTTTAATCATCTTCCTCTCCCTCTCCTACCCCTTTATCAAAATAATATTAAATTAATTTACCTAAAATGTATTATTAATTCACCCCTACTCAATTTTTCAGGTCGTTGCTAAAATTATTAATGTTTTCACCATAAATATTCTATAGATATAACTTAGAAACTGATATGGGTAAGAAGATTTTCAGTCCCAGTGATACTAAATCACAACTTTTTTTCTAGAAATGTAAAGTGTAATGTAAATAAGGGACAGGGGCTGTACTATCCCTCCAATACTTAGTACTACATCATCCATAAATATAAATATTACAATCTGATTCAACAAAATAATAAACAATATTATTAATTGTAAGCTTCAAACGAGCGGTCTAGCACAGAAGCGATTTTTAAAATGAAAATCATCATAAATGGACAAGTAAATTAGAAAAAACACTCCATCACGTTTGGCTGCAGATTTTAATATTTGGTATTGAGCCGGAATTGAATGTGTAGTGGGTATAGGGAAGGCAGCAATTTTAATATTTATAGGTGGGGAAGGGATAGCTTAGAATCAATATGAGTAGCGTTTCTATGAATAATTTTGGCCAGCTTAAGGAGAGGGGTCTTCGGAGAAGCAGCTATTGTTTATTCATAGAGGTTAGTCTGCTTAATTTACCTTCCCGTAAATAGCTACATCATTCTGTCCTTTCTTACAAAAGCATGTAAGTTAATTAATTGAACAGAAGCTTTTAAAAAAACGGGGCTCATGCCGGTATTCTTCTCACTAGTGAAATTCACGAGAAACCTTTGTGTAAGGCGGGGCTAAACGGGGAGGCGGAGTAAAACGGGCAAAACATCATAGAGGGTTTCCGTTAACGGACTTGATCAGTAGATACCTGCCATTGTTTTGACATAGTCCAATCTCATTCCTACCACGGATTTTTTAAGATTCGCAATTTAGGTACAGTTTTTAGACCGGTCTACTTAGTTTCTAGTCTAACGAGATGTACATTGGCGATTGTTCAAATGATGAGTATGCCACTTAATATGTATTATTATCAGCTGCAAAATATTATACATGAATTGAACTTACATTGAACTGTAGGATAGTCCAGTCGCCCAGCCGATTTAGGATAGTACAGTCGCCCAGTCGATTTAGGATAGTACAGTCGCCCAG
>NW_027106861.1:2502-6666 GCF_000696795.3 Halyomorpha halys | reverse complement strand
AGTACAGTCGCCCAGTCGATTTAGGACAGTACAGTCGCCCAGTCGATTTAGGACAGTACAGTCGCCCACTCGATTTAGGACAGTACAGTCGCCCAGTCGATTTAGGACAGTACAGTCGCCTAGTCGATTTAGGATAGTACAGTCGCCCAGTCGCCGTACTCGTCACCAGATCTTGCTGGGTGATATCATCGGAGCGCCGGTTCGCTGTGTAGGCCCACCTACGTTTAAGAATCGGACGTCATCTCCGACCTTTTCGGTGCGAACTTCAGGATCCCGACATCACCAGGACCGAGTTGATCACTTCGTAAAAATTTTTAATTAGCTATTTTTTTTATTATTGTAATTTGCTTCAAAAGAAGGATTTTCTTATTTTTAATTGGGATCTATACTATTTGGAAAGTTTATCTTTGTTTTAATTTAATTTATGTATTTGGTTTTATTTAATTTGCAAATAAATGTGTCTATCCGTCCTAGCGTTTATTACAATCCAAGCTCTTCATTAAAATATCAGAGGAAAAGGCAAAATTTTACCTTAACCTTACTAGAAATGAACTGAGGACGATAACAGGACTCCTCAGGAGCCACTGCCCCTTAAAATATCATCTTAAGAAGACGAGGCTAGTGGAGGATTCCACCTGGCGTCTATGTATGGAAGGTGAAGAAAAGGCACTGCACATTCTGTGTGAATGTGAAGCCCTTGCATTCAGAAGATTACAGTATCTGGGCCAGGACAGAATGGAGCCTGAAGACATTTCTAGAATAAACCCAAAAGAATTATTGAACTTCATAAGAAACATAGGATTCATATGGGATCTCTAGTGGAAAGAGGAGTAACTCACAAAAGATCCAATTGGGTCGAAGTGAGGAAGGGATTCCCGACCCTCATTGTAATAATAATAATAATAATAGCGTTTATTTTTTTTTTTTGTTAAGCTTTCTGACAAGGAGCCAAAGTCGAATTAGGTGGCTTAACAACCACCATATGGGACATAGCAGGGAAAGAATATTTTTTAAAAACTGATTATATACATTTATAAGAAAAGGAGCGACTCAGTGGCAAGGTGCTGTGTGACCCAAGGACTTGGTCCTTTGCTGTAGCTATGAGTCAACCCAATGGGTTTGAGAGTCCTTTGAGGTCCACCCAGCGTCATAAAGTGTGACCCTTAAATGTGGAAAATCTAGTGGTCGAGCGTGATATCAGCCGTTGGTCGACCTTCCTTTGGTACAATCGTCTTAAAAACTAAGTACTCGTCCAAATCACAATTTTGTATAATCGTTGGTCTTCAAACAGTACTTTGCCAGAACCCAAGCCTCATAATGGGTTGTAGCAGTGTAGAACAAATTCAGAATCTTAAAAGTATTTTATTTCAAGATAAAGGTAAATTAAAAAACAATAAAGCTCCCAACCATGAAATTTGGTGGTGCTTTTTAATCTATTTCCTTTAAGATGTTTTGACTGGATTCACCTCAGTTTATTTAGAAAGAATCTACTAATTATTTGCTAATATATTCTCATTAAATATACAATAGATAATAAATAAGAGTTATACAATGCACAGTTAGTCAAAAATGGGGTTCACAAACTCGTGGCGTTGGAACAGGGCCACTATGTCACAAAGCTGCCACTAGCAGAGGTAGGAATGTTCTCATTAAGCTTTAATAGGCTGCCAGGGATCTCTTCATTTCCAGAAGCGGCCAATCCCCGGCCGGGTTGCCAACGGATTTAGCTTCTGGAAATCTCATTTCGGGGCAGCCTCCGAACCGGAGTAATGCTGCAGCCAGCCGGGGCAATTCCAACGGTGACGTCCTCCGGTCCTTTACCATTCTTAGAAAAGCCGAGAGATGTCTCACCTTCATCAAACAGCCAACCAGCTATTAATTTATTTATTAGTAGGTATTTATCATAATTAATTTGTTAAAATATGAGTAGGAGTGCCCTGGACGGTTTTAATCAATAAAAAAAATATAAAACACTATCTGACCCTGAGATGCTTCTCAATATTTGAGGATGTATATGGATTTAATGAAAACAATTGATAGTTTGTTATAAATTATTCTATTAATTTTCAATTAATCATTTACGTATAATTTATCATTATAGTTTTGAAACATGAAATAAACCAGTGTATGCGATAAGGAACAGAAGAGAAACTATTTGTCAGGCCGACTGAACTATGAAAGATTTTTTGAGAGTAACCAAAGTTGATATTCATTTTTAGCACCTCAACTCTTCAACTAGCACTCTTCAGTACAATTTTTTTTTTATGTATAGACTTCATGAAATTCGAATAGTTTTTAAATAATAATGTGCTTCAATATTAGTACTATATTGAAACAATTCAGACCGATTGGCCAATCAAGGTGTGGACAGAAGAATTGTTAGAAGAAAACAAAGTTGATATTCTTATAAAATACGATTTTGAATATTTTGATTACGAAAAAAAATCGGTAAATAAAATTCTGTAGTCCAAAATTTTTGCCCTACGCCGGCCTTTTGATACCTTTTTAAAAATCAGGAATTGAATAACTGAAATAAATTCAATACTACTCGACCAATCGATACCAAACTTGATAGTGGTTTAGGGCTCTATTAACTTCACCAAAGGGGACTAATTTTCGCACTTATAAGGGTTATATTACCGTATAGATTGGAGAAAAAGCAGAGAAATTATGAACAATAGTCACAGGAAAAAAAAAAAAAATCACCCGAATGGATCGACTTGAAAATTTTTTAATTTCTTTGAAAAATGGTACATGGTACTTTGAGACAACACTATGGAATACGAAATGGAGTTTTCTAAAAAGAAATTTATTTACCTACTTTACCTTGAGCCACATTATGTTTTTAATATTTTCTGTAAATATAATATAGCTCAATAGTAATGATTTTTCATAATCGATTGGTGTAACATAACAATGAAAAAAGTTAAAATTTCTCAGCAACAGACCAAAAACGCTCAATTTTGTGGATAACTTCTTTTCTACTCGGACATTTCATTATCTTTAAACCTTCCCATGGGGAAGGAAATATTTTACAAATAAGTAGCACGTAAATCGGCCCACTAATTCAAAAGTTTACTGTGGACCAAGATTCGGCCATTCCCTATTATATTGGGTTGTAAAATAAGTTCGTAGCGTTTTTCAATATTTCAATTTAGTCCTCTCTGTGTTTATAAAATCATGTTTACTTGGTCAGTAATGTTTATATATTCTAAAAAAGGATTAATTAAGGTGGTTTTATGCATCAGTTTCAATAAGGATTTCTTATCTTTAAGTGGTATTTTGCTCGCTCAAAATTGAAGAGGGAAAAAATCATTTTCGTCATTTAATGATTTTTTATTTCCGAAAAGGAAACTCCGCAGCACAGACGATTAAAAAATGTGCAGTATGTATGGCGATAGTGTTTTAGGAGAAAGCACCGTCCGTAAGTGGTTTGCTCGGTTCAGAACCGGAAATTTTGCGCTCGGGTCGTCCTTCATCTGTTGATGATGACCAAATTCAAGCATTGGTCACAGCCAACCCTCACTCTACGGCATGGGATATTGCAGAAACACTTAAGATATCCCAAATCATTTGTGCCTCATAATCGCAAAGGCATAATTCCAACACAATAACGCCCCTTCTCACGTGTATTTGCAGACCCGGCAAAATTATTGGCTGGGATGTGATTCCTACCCAGCCTATTCACCAGACCTTGCCCCAATAGATTTTCACTTATTTCGGGACTCTCTTAGCGGGAAACACTTTAATTCGTTCAAGGACTACAAAAACGCACATAGAGGAGTTCATTGCGCAAAAATCTTAGAAATTCTGGGAGGACGGAATTAAAAAATTACCTGAAAGATGGCATCATGTAATAGATTAAAATGGGTCATATATAATTGATTAAAAATATTTACAAGAGTCTGAAGTTTTTATTGAAATCACTAGTAAAAAAAGCTACGAACTTATTTTATACATAGATAATATTTAATTATTCCACCGTTTGAGTGAAAACATAGGAAACAGACAGTAGCAAACAATAGCTGTATAAATATAACTAATTAGAATTAGATTACATGTAGTAATAATCTGTATTACATATATTAGATTACATATATTAATAATCTGTATTACATATATTAGATTACGTATATTAATAATCTGTATTACAAATATTAGATT
>NW_027106861.1:0-2193 GCF_000696795.3 Halyomorpha halys | reverse complement strand
ACATATATTAGATTACGTATATTAATAATCTGTATTACAAATATTAGATTACATATATTAATAATCTGTATTACAAATATTAGATTACATATATTTATAATCTCTATTTTTGAAGGATAGTCCGAGTGTAAAAACTGAAATGAAATATTTAAGGCTGTGATGTGACAGCAACTTTTTCGATAAAATCGACCGACCGGATGTGCCGCTTTATATACTTGATTTTTCATATTTTTCGATTTTCCCGAAAACGGCTCAAAAAATTTTGATTAAACTCGAAAAGTCAATGTACAATCAAATGGTATTTAAGATGAGGTAGGTTTTGTCCTATTCCCATTCAAATATCTCGACAGAAACTAGATGAGGAATTTTCGAAAAATATATAAAGTACCTTTTATTTATTTATTTTTTTTTATGAAAAAATAATGTTCTCATTGTTAGCAATAATAAACAACGGATGGATAAATACAAAATATTTAAAGGATAAAAAAAATTAAAACAGCCTTTTCTTTTTCGATTGCATTTTCTCTTACCCCCAATTATAATTTCTTAACCTCAGTTAATTTTACTATAATTTTCTGATATATCTCCTTTGATAAATGTGCCATAAAGTTAACATAATAAAGTTTGTGTAATGAAACTGCTTCCGCTGGTGTGAAGTTGTCACAACTATTAAAGATACCCGCCTACGTACGCACACAAGCTTTGTGATATAGAAATTTATACAGATTTGGTAGTCTCAATATCAATGGAAGAATTGCAGTGTTACAAATATAGTAAAAATACGAAACTAAAAGACGAATATAAAAATATAATAAAATAGTTTAATTGAAAGCAAGCAAAAAATGAATTTAAATATTAAAAAATAAAACCTTTGAAATCCATTTTCGTAAAAAGAGAAATCTTTACAAACTGAATGCCAAGTTGGAAAATTTGAAACTTGAAAGATCTGAATATTTTGCCTATAAGACACTAAAATTAATAATACTGCACAAATACTTAAGAAGCTAAGGCTAGAATTATTACGGCTTATGCATTATTTGCGAAGAGAATATTTTAATTACAAATACTCCATCTGAAATTAGAATGAGAACAGTTATTGTTTTATAGCAGTGTCCCATATACTGGCGTTTTATGACCTCTCTTCGTCATGAATTCCAACCAGCTTAAGTGCTATTGGAATACTTAAACGAAAATATGACGGCATTCTTTGTTTACTTCTTTAAGGATAATAGATTTAGAAGGAAATTTGTAACGTGAAATTTCTATTTAATTACTATCCATTACAAATTGCTATATTGCTATTTTAATTCTTATATTATATAGTTTTAACCTTTTTTGCCACTTTTAATGTATGATGTATAAAAAACAATAATAATAAACTAATTAGACAGGCGGTAGTTTAAACCGATTAAGGATATAAGAAATTTGCTAGTATAGTTTATAAGGAACGTGATTACTCAAAATATCAATTTGGAACAGCGTTATTTGCACAAATGGAACGTATTTTGTATAAACATTTGGCTCTGAGAACGACACATTACCATATCAAAAACAATTCACTGAACACTAGCATGGTCTTAATAACACAATTGCCTGGCGCTTTGACGCAATTGTATTCATTTGCTGCATCCAACAATAAATGTGTCAGTTGTTTAAATGGCCAGTTTTTTTTTTTTAGTAAAACTTATTAATAACCCAGAAGAGGTTTATTGATATCTTTTCGATTGAAATTGCTTCTTTTTTTTTTTTTCTTTTTTTTCGGTACTGGATTAAATTCTTAAGTTCCGGAATATTTTGCTCGGAACGCATCGAGTTCGATTCCCTCTTGGAATAGAAAGTAAATATTTCGTGGTTTCCCCGAAAATAAATCTTGACATTCCCACCCTGGGACTGCTAATGTCATATGGTAAGACTTGAGACATAAAAAAAATTAAGATGCACTGACATAATTTATTTCGTCTTCTTTTAGCCTCTCGGTGTAAAGTATCCACTATTCATCCGGACCAATCCTCACGGTTTTTCACCAGAACCTTCAATTCATCGAGAATCTTTCCCTTTTCGACATCCAACCTGGTGATGTATTCACTATTTTTAAGAGAAATTTTAATTCGTTCACGTGTAGTAGTAGAGAGAATACGGGCGAGCTGGGACACTTCCGTGAGGAGCCAATCAGAAGCCAGCATTTTGATGACG
>NW_027106860.1:0-6948 GCF_000696795.3 Halyomorpha halys | reverse complement strand
AAAGGTGATTTGATGGGATTTGTTGGAATTTATCTTAATCCTCCAATTACGACAACAATCTTCGAGGGCTGTGATATGGAATTGGAGATTTTGGGATACAATTACTGGGTTATTATTAACAACAAGCACACATGTGTCATCGGCATACGTGATGAGGATAGTGTTAGGATAGATTGGAATGTCAGCTGTATAGATGGTGTTGAGGATGGGACCGAGGATACCACCTTGAGAAATGAATGAAGGATAAAATGGAAAAATTAAAATATCCGATTCTAATAGGAAACTGCATTATGGTTTGTTTTCTTATGTTAACTGTTGTATTCTTGATAGGAACAAAATTTATATCCGTTATTCCCTCCTCGAGAAATCCTAAAATTCGAATTTTGATAATAATAGAAAAATAAAAAATATTTGTTCATAATTTTCGCCTGGCTTAATCTTTATTTTTATTGTATTTTTTCGAAATTGATAAAAATAGCCATAACTTCAACACTAGCCCACAAATCTACACAAAATTTGAGGACGTAGGGTGGTAAGTGACAATTGTGTGTGAAACTCGATTTTTAAAGAAGTTTAGCGACTTTATGTACTAAAATGTTAGCAGATATAAATAGTGAATAAATATTTTCTTGTCTTCCTTTTGGCAAGTGATTAATAATTGATCATTTGTCAATGACAATTTAAATAATTATTATTATATATCTCTTTTGACATTACAAGTTATTTAATCAGTATGGGATTATATTTGATGGAGTGAGGTAGCATTGTTTGAAGACTGTCTATGATCTCAACCAAACAGTTTCAACACTGCGCCATTAATTTTTATTATTTTAGTAGTGGGAGACCCATTTTCAGGGTCTTACGAATTTTTGTTTCATAACTTACAAATTACTAAATTTTGTGAACCATTCAATTATTAATTATATCACACCGTTTTACAATTTAAACCACTTTTTCAATGTTTATCGATTCAGTTAATATTTTAACTCAAACTTCCTCTTCCTTTTTCAAATGTATATACACTTTCATGGGAAAATAATTTCATCACAAAAGTCAATAAAGCTCATTTTTTCTGGTCTATCACAAACGTGGAAAAACAAAGTTTTCCAATATTGAATTGAAAGTGGCTGTAGAAATTTATAAAAAAAATATTTCAAGAAACGAACCTACTTTTGAAAAACTGCAATATGTACAGTAACTTTCGTTGACTTGGCCGAAATATTTTTTGTTGGAAAATTTAAAAAAGTTACAAAAACCAATAAGCTCATTTTTACTCAATGCCGAACTAACGCCTGTAAGATTAGGTTTGCGGCTCACTAATATTGTTTGATGGGAGAACCAATAACGGTGAGATCGTTTATAGATGTTTGAGTGTAAGAAACCACACTCATCACATAATTAGGCACATTTCATTTTGGAGGATTTTTCTATTATTTTCGGTATTTCGATGTCCTCAGCGAGATCGTGACATGTCGGTAAATCGACCAATACTACTCACTATGATTGTCTCTTTGAAAGATACGGTAAGTAAGGCTACCCTAGCGTGGAGCTTCCAATTATTATTAGTTTACAAATTAAAATTAATTTATTAATTTTCAGTTGGCCCCTGACTTTCATAGAGTGCGGATGTAGGATATGGAGTAATACTAGGACTTTTATCCTATAGTTCGTATGTTCATTTCTTTTTTTCTTTTTCTTTTGGTTAATTAATGCAATTAGGCGATGAATTAAGCGATTCACCAACTTTACCCAAAATCTCTCCGAGAAACCCAATATATAGAGGAATTCAATTAAAAATGAAGAATCCACGACTAATAAACCACCCCACCGATCCACTTCGATCACTAGTCAAGAAAAGGGGAATATACTGTGAGGAAATTACACCTCTAAAGGTAAGAAATAGATTTAATCATCTAACTGAAGCTGACCTTTAATCTGATAAGCTATTACTAATTAGCAACTACTAGTTTTATCAATAATCAGAATTTTATTGACTAAAATTCTACAATAATGCTGCAAATATTTTTACACAATGCCACCAATTATAAACTTCTATAAATGACTTAAATGCATTATTAATTGGACCATTTACAACCCAATTAACCAGAAACAACATAAAAATGTCTCTATCGACCATAGATGACCATGGAACAATCACTAAATATTATGATGAAGAAAAAACTAGCACAAAAACAGGCATATTCCTGTGTAAGGATACCACTACCTGCTAGTCTATACTTTAACTAATACAGCCACCAAAACCAAACGAAACAACCTACCAGCTAATAAAGTAAGTACTGCTATCATCAGGCAAACGCCGTATATTGATATCTGTACTATTCCTTTTATATGCTTTAATTTCATAAATGTAACAACTATATAAGATACTGTAATATTCATAAATTTATCATTTAAATTAATAAAGATTACAATCGGATCTGCTGATCCACTGAAAGCTAACGTCTAACACTAGCATCTCTCAATGGCATTTAATAGCCCAGAGAGTTGACTAGAGGCAAATTGAGCGGCATCAGTTCGAATTCCCGCTTCACGAAATTCCCCTGCTTAGGAGGGAGAGGATTATAATTTGTATAGTGGATCAGTTACACTCTAATGCTATTTTTTGGAAATGTGTATTGTCTTCCATTTTTCCCTGCCTTCTCTGGCTCTCTCCTCCTTCCTATACCTTCTCTCCTACCATAAGAACCTAGCCCATGTAGCTAACTGTAAGGGATGTAAATACTATAGAAACATTAAAAATAAAATAAACTCACCTAATGAGCCAAGTACTCGAATAATTTAGAATAATTCAAACAGACCAACAACCAGAATTACTTTTAAAAAATGTCCTATTTAGATGCAGCTCGTCCAAAAACAAAACACAGCCCACAGTTAATCATAAAAACGAAATAAATGGTGAAAATTTATTATCGAAGCTATTAAACACTAATTACAGCCAATTAAGATACTTCTATGCACATCTTCTTTCTTTACGAATGTCCATATTCCAAACAATACCTCATCCACTAATACAAATTGTTTCTGCGCTTTATTACAGGTCACGTATTATTTCATTCATTCTTCATTCTCATTACTTATGGCTTCTTTGTCTAAGAAAATTAATAATTTTAAACTTAAATGTATTCAGCATATCTATTCAAAGGAAAAAATTCAAAGTTTTCCTTGAATCAAATTTCATCAACCTAGCCTACATAGCAGTCATATTTATCTCTTAACATTGAATTTAAGACCCCTAGCTAAAAAATCTTGCGAAAGGATGGAAATTGTTCGACTAGTCCCGGCGGTGTAGCTTTAATAATTAGGAATAATATTAGCTTACTAAATATTTAGGTCATATCAATCTCCCTATACAGGGACAAATCTCCATGGTATGCGGCGACTATTAGATAAATATGAGAAATTCTTATTCGGTAAAAAATAGTATATTCCTCACTAGCGACGCAACAAAAAACTGAAGGGTTTGCAAGTTACATCAAGAAAACGTTCTCCAAAAGAGAGTGCGAAAGAGGTCCACATCTAAGAAATGGCGACATCGATGAACATTTAAACCTTCTTCTTCTGCCTCCTCTAACTCCTGTGTGCCGTCAAGCGTTAAGTCGCAGTCTCAGTCTATCTAGCCCACCCGTCCCTGTCCTTGGCTAGTCTTTTCATTTCCGGGATGTTGCGTGCTCGTGGCAGACCCAGGTGCATGTACTCTGAGTACATTGGAAAACTAGGGGCAGCAAACTGGTTTGGAGGCTTATAGTAAAGAAAAATCCTTGTAATGACCTCATACCAGTCATATCTATAAAATAGTTACCTAGGAAAGCTGTTGTTTTCGTTCCGTAAATTTGTAATAGTTGTCTACGTACTGGATATTTTCCTGATACGTGGAAGGAAGCCGAACTTATAATTAAGAAGTTCAGCAGCTAAGCAAGTCAGCAGCTATTACACCATAAGTTTATTTTGGGTAAATTTCTAGAATCGGTTATAAAAAAAAAAAAAAAAAATCTTTTTTCTTTCTTTCAATGTAATATTTTATTCCAGATATTCAATTTCGTTTTCAATGTAGTCATTCGACCTCACACCAACTGGCAAGATTATCGGAATTCATAGAAAAGAGATTTTAAATGAGGAAACACACATTGGTTACATTCTTGGCCTTCCAACAAGCGTTTGATAAGGTTTTGCATCGTCTTCCCCAATACAAACGTGAGTGGCAAACCATGAAAGTGGAATTCTAAAATACTTATTTGATATTCTGTACTCAATCCTCAACTTTTGAACGATTACTGTCAGAATAAGCAACACAAACAAAAAATGAAAACTATATTGAAGTATGGGAAAGGAAAGTCCTTCGCATGATATACGGACTAATAAGAGAAACGGGACAATAGTGATAGAGAAAAAATCGGAAGTTGATGGAATCATACGGCCAATTCCGTATAGTGGTATTGTAAAGATGGTCAGAATACTATGGCTTGATTTTGTGGAAAGGATGACACAGAATCGCCTGACAAGAAGGCGGCTGTATGAACTACTAGAAGGAAGAAGACCCTAACCGAGATGGCTTGATGATATGGAGCAGACAAGCGCCGATTAGGAGTAAGAAGATGGTAGAGACAGAAATGAATGGTCGAGGATAATTTCGTAAGCCAAAGTCCTGCAAGACTGTAGATCCATTATATAAATAATTAAATAAACAAGAACTCCACAAGCTCTAGTTCTTTCTCCCACTCTCATTCGAGGAAATTAGATTAACAGTTCCTTCGCTGCATCACTGATTTCCAGGTGCTTTTTCTTTGGTTCGGGTCTCTTGTTCGTGATAAAAGGATCCGAAGTCTCCAGTAGCTTGTGGAACACGTCTTCGTTGGTAGGTATACGAGTAGATATACGACATTTTCCGGGAGTTTCTGATTCTGAAAGTCTTGTAATCCTTATTTCCACTTTCTTGTCCCTCTTCCGAAAATATTCCAACTGGGAGAATCGACTTCTGCACTGTTTCAGCACCATGTAACAAAATCTTATGCTTCGTGGATGGCATGTAGTAGAATACTTCTCAATGGCCATCTCTGCTGTTTCTTTTAAGAAGAACCGGAATTTTTCTTCTTTTTCTGACTTGCTATCTTGCAATCATTGAAAAAAGTCTGGCTGTGCTACCATTATTTGAAGATCCGTAACCCCACTTACCGATGCCGAGTTTCTCAAGAAAGTCCCGTTCAATGCGGTTCTTTTCGTTTTCCTGCATTACTCGCTTGTCTTTTGTAGTCCTCGATTTTTTAAAAATTTTTGTTGTAGTTAATGTGAAGGA
The DNA here is from genome assembly GCF_000696795.3 of Halyomorpha halys. Lineage (NCBI taxonomy): Eukaryota > Metazoa > Arthropoda > Insecta > Hemiptera > Pentatomidae > Halyomorpha > Halyomorpha halys. The sequence goes on along the minus strand of NW_027106860.1, from coordinate 1,637 downwards.
TGTATTCCATAAACTTGATTCTGGCGTGTAATGGAGAGATACCAAATTCGAGAGCATTCACATTAAGAGGTTTTTGTTGGATTTTTGCCGTATCGTTCATTTCTTTTCTTTGAGATGTTATGATCGGATAGGCAGATAAAGGCAGATGATTTTTGTTCTAATCTTTATTTTAACACGTCGTGTTTGAAAAGTGACCTTCCACATCTCGGAGGAAGCCGGAACTTTTTTTTCTAATCATACCTGTTTTCAATGCTTATTTAGAAATTCGTACCTTATAACGTAAAGCGCTCTAATTTTGTTTGCCCATTTTGACTGAGTGTGGCTTTGTTGACCATCGTAGAGCAAAGAAAAAATTTGATAATTTTTATCTCCCTCTTTTACAATTATCTATCACTCATTTAGGGCAGTGTGTAATTTGGTCAAACTTCCATTATGCTGACAGTGGGCCTAAATTAATGGGAATACCCTTGAACAGGGAAAAAATCATGTTGTTGCTAGATCCTGTAGCTTATACAGTGTGAGAATCACAAAATAGATAATCGAAATCAGTGCTTTCGAAATCGAATTTTTTCCGCTCTGGCACCATTATGCGGTGGCAACTTCAAAGTAGCCGCCAGGGGTTGGCAAAATGGACCACTAGACCCACTTGCCGGACTAGTTCCCTCACCAGTTGCCAATACTAATACTCACTCTCTTCAACTTCTATATTCACGACATCTAGACCTCACATATCTCCAAAGCTATGTTTGCTGACGACACGGCAGTTTTTTCCCAACGCAACATAATAATAGTCCAAAATGCATTGCAGACTCATCTTAATAACGTAGAGCTATACTTTGCTTACTGCAAGATCAGTACAATACATTAAAAAATGCTCTTCAAAAATATTTACTCTAAAAATCCTGTAGACCTACCTGAACAGTGAAAAATTGCAATGGAGTCCTACCGATGAAGCTGTAAGACAAATGTTACCGTTACACCTTATAACTCCGAAAAAAAACAACTACATGATTTTTATACTTTATACGATTGGTTAATTATACTTTTGAGATGTCTTTAGAACGAAGCATTATTTTTTTTTAATGATATAAAGCTTTTTTTTTAGTAATGTGGCATTACAGCTAATTCAACCATATGCTTCTACCACATCGATTTATATCATTATTATGCCTAATCATGATTATTAGTCTCGTTCCTGGCCAGCTCTCTGTGGATTACTCCCCACCCACTGCTGGCGCTCTACATAAAAGTGAGTTCGATCTTGTTAATTACATCTCGAGAAAGTATCTGACTTTTATTTTTCCATAAAACTAATGACATCGATTTAAAAAAAATTTACGTGGTAGTTTTTAAAACTATATTGACATGATATAAAACTAGAATAATAATAATGGAAAACATCAGTGAACAATATTTTAAAATTTAGAAATGAAAATCATTTTCTAGAATTTTTTAATCATAATTTATAAGTGTATGAAAAAATCTGGATAAACTATGAAAACTAAATGGGATAAAAAAAAAATGAAATGGATCAACTCACAAACATGATAACATTACAGGATCAACATGTTAACATACCAGTTAACAATTGCTTGATTATTTTATCTAATACATCGGGATTTGACAGACCAATTTGT
>NW_027106859.1:48300-48687 GCF_000696795.3 Halyomorpha halys | reverse complement strand
AACTTAGATCAGATTTACTAAATGTATTATCATGTACAGTTGTAAATAGCAATAAATAAATATTAAAAAAAAAATTTAGTACTAATATACATTTGTACGCCTCACGACCCCTGAGATATAGATTTCCCACAATAAATTCACTAACTACCGATTTTTCAGTACATTTTTTATGAAATGTTGCATTTAAAAAAACTGTATCTCGAGAATTAATGAACATATAAACTTTTAGGGCACATACTTTAGTAAATTTAAACTATGTTCTATTATTTTTTCTAGTGTTGTAAGTAGTTATTACGGATATAGAGTTCCGAACGAAAAAAAAAGTTTAACGTTTTTGAAACAGCCCCCATATTTTGTTCTCGCTCTCTCTCTCTATATATATATATA
>NW_027106859.1:45451-47823 GCF_000696795.3 Halyomorpha halys | reverse complement strand
TATATATATATATACATGGCATTCTCATTAATTTCGACCAGTATCCTTATGTAGTTTTCGTTAAAGTAGTAAAAAATTGGGGTGAAATTATTGACTTTTGTACTAACAGGAGGGGCAGTTTTTGAAATATAGTCACATCCAAGAAATTTCTTTTTCAGATAGATAAGATAAAGTAGACAAACGTTTCCGAAATATAGGTATGTCAAAGGATTGACACATGCGGAAGTCATATAAGATGAAATTGATACTGAATCATATTTTTTTCTCACCTAGTCCGAACTTTTTCAGACTAAGATAAATATCAATGAGCAATTTTCAAAATAAAGGTACTCCTATGAAGATACGTTTTTGCGCTTGTGTCATCAGTAAATTGAATTTAATGAAATCCATATGGAACCAACTAGATTGCATCCCACAAAATGAAAATCGGATTAATGTTTTCATCGATATTAACCAAATACAAATTTTAATATATACAGTAGTTCTGTTGCTTTATGTCTAAATGTAAAATGCAAGGGAAATTTTCGATTCTGAATTTAATTTTTATTTTTTGCATTAATGCAAAAAATACAAAACATAATGTAAGTTTTAGTTGCAACTTTCACATTTATAATTTTGAAAGAGCAGTTTTTTATGTTGAAAACTATAGTATTTGCTTTTTATTTTATATTTACAATTCAGTGAAAATCTAAATAGACTAGAGACAAAATACTGAACATTTTATGCCTTTTAACATTTTTTTCCCAAATATTTTTAAAAATAAGTTGAAGTTTAATTCATTTTAATGTTTGACTTAAGCTCTGTAAAATTTAAAATTACCTGACACATCAATAAACAAAAGGTGATCACAGAGAAAGTCAATATCTGAAACTAATTGAACAAATGTATTGTATGTTTTAAATATAGTGTAAATACTTGTAAAAGAAAAATTTTGTTAGTAAACATCGTTTGTTGATTTTTTTATGACCAAACTATAATCTTCCCAAGATTTTTAAGAATTTTCAGTGTGAGTGCTGGTGACAAATAAAATTTAGTACACATTCCTTAGTAGAATTATATACTTAATTCACTTTAACTCTGAATACTTATTTGAATATCTACTGCTTCATCACATTCAGTAATAACTATCACATTTATGACAAATGTTGGTATCCAGTTTCTGAAACTGGATACTTGACCCTTCAACTGGTAGGGGGGAAAAATCATTCACTATTTAACTCAACCTTTGGATAGGAACCTTATGTTTGCCAATTAAAGTCAATACATCTCTTCTTTTGGACAAAAGTTAAAAATATTAGTCCATTTGTATTGCATATTGCAATGACTACATTTTAAGACATAGCTTACACCACAAATTAATAGCATTATGAAACTTTCACCGCTTGTGAAATAAACTAATGGCAGAGAAAGATCCCTATTAGGAACTGAGTCTAATAAATGAGTTCTCACTGAAGGTATTAGATGACAGAGCCGAACTTGATACAGGTCAAACATATACGATTTCTCCCAACTCTTAACTTATGTCTTTCACAGGGTTTTAGTATCATATAGTATGGCATAATATATACATATCATATATACATGGCATAATTGATCACACTTTTAAAATATTTATCAAAAAATATATATTATCAAATCTAACAAAAAATTTAGTTATAAAAATAAATCAAACTAGTAATAAAATGAACTAATGAGCAGATAGTAGTATAATTGTCTAAGTTCTTCAGATCCATCGAGGTTTGCTCTCATCATGCAATTTATCTCTTTTCTGTTGTCACTGTAACTTATTTGTATACACTACACACTACAAACACTTATTTATTTGAAACGGTTAAGACAGAACTGAAGTAAAACTATCAATACACATTGGCATTGTTGGTAACGAGCTCGCAGACAAAGCTGCCAGAGAGGCACTCACGCTCCTTGGCCGGGGCAACGCCGTTCTTACCCCATCAGAACTCAGTACACCCCTTAAATTACAAATATTAGAAAAATGGCAAGCCAAGTGGAATGAAAGCTCTCCGAGTAAATTAAAAGAAATAAAACGATCAGTAAAACCATGGTCAACATCCTACCGCAACTGCTGCAGGAAGTTGCTTTAACCCGCTTGAGAATAGGTTAGCTCTCCTCACGCACTCTCACCTGATCAGAAAATTACCAACTCCAACGTCCAAATATTGTCAGTCCATTCTCACGATTAGACATATTTTTGAAGAATGTACTCTTTGCCAACAATAAACAGGATAGGACTGACCCCAAATTTATCAGAAGCTGTCACATATGAGGAAGCTACAATTACATAAGTGTTTGAATTTTTAAAAGCACATCGCTTTCTTTCTAAATTATAACTCCTCTTCGATTTTAATTTTTTT
>NW_027106859.1:41051-45401 GCF_000696795.3 Halyomorpha halys | reverse complement strand
TTTTTTTTTTTTTTTTACCGTTATATAAGTAGCATAGAAACATTAATGCAGCTTAAAAGGCCATATTTTTTAAAACCCCATTTTGAAAATTGATCAACAATAACAACATGAAAAAATAAAAGTGTAAAATAACATATCGAAACAATTTATATTAAAAATAACACACAATCATAGTACAATACAGAATAATAATTACTCAAAAAAAAAATCCATAAATCACACAATCATAGCATAACACCATTGATCTATATTAAATATTAAACTTATGATTATTTGATCAAAAAAAAAATTATATATTAATATATTAAAAATAGCACGTATAAGTGGATGCATAATTTAATATAGAAATTTAAAATGTCAATCGAAAGTGAAACTTTGTAAAATGTAAATTTGTAATTTAATTACTTTGTGAATTTCTCAATTGTAATCTACTAACTTTGTAATTCCTATGTAAATGACCCTAGTAGTCGAAATACTTAAAATAAAATAAATTAATTAATATTAATTTCAGTTTCATTAGTTTTAATTTTAATAATTATGTTAACACAATAAAATTGAACAAATGACATAAAATTAAATAATAAATATAAAATATAGTATCATGAACGTACAAGAGAAAAGTGAATGAGAACAGAATAAAATTAACACGATATGAAATGGTTCGCAAATTTTGCTACAAGTGCTACTTGTTAAACCGGTTTTAAACAACCTTGCATACAACGCTCACTATGAACAGGTATAAACTTTATTTATATATAATAAAATTGCATTGGTTATTGTACACATTCAAATCAAATTACCAGTCCAACAGTTTTTTTTTTTTTTTTCAAGGGATATATTGTAATAAAATATATCTTCAACCGAATTATTATATATTTTATAAAACAATAATAATAATCAATAAAACCATACTCAGTATTGTAAGAACAAATGTACCTTAATAATGCATTTAATGGGAACGTCCACACATGTTTTGATCTAATTTTAATATTTAATAGATTTCTATATATTTAGAAACATTATTAATTTTGTTATAATGTATAAAAATATTAACATTATAACACTGGATAAAAAAAAAGTATATCATTTTACTTCAGGTAAGTATTAATAAACTTTTTAATTAGAACATATGAGGCATAAAACAGGAAATAAACGGTGTATAAAATCCAAGCGTTCTAGGCTAATTAATTATTTCAAACAAAAATAATACAATTTAAATATTTGTTTTTCAACATTTAGTCAATAGAAAATAGTGAAATGAAATAAAGAATCTAGTATGAATAACATCGAATTTATAATAAACAAAATATAAGAAGTATTCATATGTAAACGATACGTATATTTCATGCAAATAATAAATATTACACACAATATTTTAACTACATAAAAAGTTACATTATATTTTAACCTGTTTATTTGTGTTTTAACGAATTTATTCATTTAATTATTTCTTCTAACTAACTTTTAGTTTTTATAACTCTACAGATTGTTAGTTAGATACTACTATGACTATTGTGTCTTTGATTTGATTTTGTATCTCTATCTAATGATAAGTTCTCTTAATTTGTTAACGGATCAAACATTGATTACGGATCACTGGAGAGGGGAGTATGAGAGAGTGAAATAGGGAGAATAAAATTGCCAAATAAATTGAATAGGATTGTCAAATGGAATAAAATTTTTACAGAGAGGGAATATATAATAGTTATATTATATTGTATTTAGTGGATAGAAGATCATTGATTATAAAAGTACTTGTAGAAATTTTTTTTTTTTAAATTGAGCTTATATTATGTTAGTATATGTAGTATATATATATGCTCGATCATGCATTAATTGGTATGCTGTGCTTTTATAGCAATCCTATATATTTGGGCACAATGGCTAAATGAAACATTTCTTACTTTTTAGATTCCGTACACGTTTAATAAAAAATCATTATCAATATTAAAACCTCTGTTTACAGTTGATTTAATTCTTTACAAGCCGACTTTGTAATATCTCTATTATTTTCAGTTAAATTATTACAAGATTTAATATTATTAAACATAATTTAAATAAAATAATAATTTATTAATAATTTCCATAAAATTATATAAATTAAATGATTACTTAATAAATTAAGTAATTGATTCATACATTTTAATTTTACGGTCATAAAATGTATCCGAACACTAGTTTATTCAATTACTTACATAACAAATGATATTATTAGTAACTGAACAAAATACATATAGAGATAAGTCCGTAATTTAAAATTTGTTATTCTTATATACGACAATACTCAATAGTTGAAACAAGAAGAATTGCCATCAAAATGGAGAAGTGTTTTCAATCGAAAGTTTAAACAAAATAAAAAAAAATCCACGATAAATAATTTATCAAAACACATAATTTATGAATCAGATGATCCCTTACTATGAATTCCTAATAAACAAGACAAAACTCCTAGGATAATACTAATAATATTTACTTATTATAAATGAAGGTGCTTAGATTTATTTAAACAATGGTTATTGTCTCAAAAAGTATATTTTGACTGAATGAATATTTAAACTTCTGTGAATTAAGAAGTACGAATCTTTTCTTTATATATTTTTTTAATTTCAAAGTATTATTTTGAGCTTAGCAACACAATCTTTACCAGAAATGGAAAGTTCAATGAACAAATAATTTGTTATAAATTTTGTTTAACTAGGTAAACAATAAAAACCCATATTTCCCAGTTTATTTTTATATGGAACTCTTGAGGTTTTTTTTATGATATGAATGTAAAATTTATTACATATTATATATACTATTCAATGCATTCAGATTTATTCTTTTATATAGACAATTTGTAATTAAATATATAAAAATTCTGTCTGTTCGTTTTTTATGCAACGCCATACCGTTTATCTGATTGTGATGGATCTATTGCTAAATGTTCAGAATTTTCCCGAGAAGGTTATCAGCTTTTCCGATGTATATGGTAAAAATAAAAGTTATGAGGAAAACTAAGGATTTTGTGAGCGTAGCTCAGAAAGAATATTTTTTTCTTCAAAGTTATTATATCCCAATCATTCGACTCTTTCTCCCGGTGTCCATTGCTCATATAATCATTCATAACTTCATTACTGTATATCCTATCCCTACCTTAATACAACCACTAGAAAGCTGGATGTTTGCTCTTTTTTCCTACACTACCACAATTTAAATTCACTGCCGATATAACGGCGAAATATTGGCATCAAATTATGAAAAACATTTCAAACATTATTTTATACCTCAGGTTCTAATTTGTTTAATTAAATCCGGCACTTTGTAGAGCCTAAACCACTCCGAAGTTTCGTGTAGATTGGTTGAGTTATATTGAAGCTATTTCTAGTTTTTTCATTATATAGTTTTATCATATAGTGTTATTTACCATTATCAACTAAATAGATATAATAAGCAATTAATTAAATCAATAATCCAATATGTAAATAACTTAATATATTAATTTATATCAAACTTTCAATTGTATTCAATTAATCTATCTATATTCCTAAATCTAGAAATTGCGAAGCATTGTAGGGTCTGCTAGTATATAAAATATGTCGTGTATTTATAATAACTACACTAGAATCCAAAAGTTATTTATATAATTTGTATATGACATTTAGTTTAGGAAAATAAATGTGTAAAATTTTAAGGAAAGAATATTATACCAATTTTAATTTATTAACAATATGTTCTACTATGTATCTAAAATTTAATAGGTCTAATTTAAAGTACTTAGGTTAAGAATTTAATTAATGTTACTTTGCAATTTTGTCAATAATATTTGCATAATGTAAATTAATACCATTTATTGCAAATATTGTAATAATCATTGCATCATATTATAATATTCGTGGCAAATAATATTGACGAAAAAAAATTCTAGAATAATATCAATTAAAATTTTAACTTAAATAATTTAAATTAGATTAAATTATATAATTTATCAGTGCAAAAATTATGTGTTATGAGGTTCAAGTCTGTGAATCTGTTCTGGAGTGTAAAAATGGAATACCTGTTCTTGAAGATGGCATGAAAATGTAGTAAACATTGTTTAAAAATTAAAATTGATGATATATATTTGCCTTTAAATTTAATGAATTGTACATAATTTTTTATAAAGACAAGATGCATTTAAATTGCAATTTATTAATTTTACAGCAAATATTACTTTTTTTTTCTATGTAAAAAATTAATCCAGAGGTCCTCCACAAAATCATAATTGAAAAAAGTTAAAATATATATAGGAACTAAAGAATGTTTAATAAAATTTACTGACCACGATACCTTATGGGGCAGAGTTTTCATCAAAAAAAAAAAAAAAAAAAA
>NW_027106859.1:35186-40474 GCF_000696795.3 Halyomorpha halys | reverse complement strand
ATAAATAAACAAGAATAAAAGAGAAAATTGATAGATTCGATTCGAACAGGAAAAGCCGAAACTGCTCTATCTTTACTGATTGCATTCGTAATCATTTGTGTGCTTGAAAGGAATTAAAATACGAATTTTACAGGAAGAGAAAAATAATTTTTTATTTGTTCGAAATTTGCGCCTTCCTTGGGCTATAGATTTTTTTTTTTTTTTTCGAAAATCAGAAAAATAACTATAATTTTTACACCAGTTCACTAATCTAAATTTCTAAGTAAACCAGAAGCTATATCTAAATAATACTGCATTTAAAGATATTCTAAGTATGAAAATAATTTAATTTATAATCTTTACAATTTCTTGAGACTGGTATTTTTTTTAAAAATAAATAATTTAAATTCAATTCATTATAGTCCCAAAACCTTTTATTTCTCTTATAAGTCCGACGTTTCAAATTGATGTTTTGACCTGGGCAGAATAGCCTGCATGGAGCTTAGAGTTTTTAAATTATATAATTTCAAAGTTGTAATAAGGTAAGGTAAATTATAAATAATAATGTTAAGTATTTTGAAACGTTTGTAGGATCATATATGTAATAAAAGCTGTTTTGTAGTAGATTGTCCCTGAAGATGGCCGGATTGGCCAAAACGTCGGACTTATAAGAGAAATAAAAGGTTTTGAGACTATAATGGATAGAATTTAAATTATTTATTTTATGAAAATAATTTTATTTACTGAATTCTTAAAAGTTTTAAGGTAAAGAACAAGTTTTCCAGTTTAATTTGATGTAAACATTTCGATTTTTCTTTTTTTTATATTCTGCGTGCTAACTAAACAGGACAGTACAGGAATATATTGTGATGGCGAAACGTTTCAACGGATTTTAAACTTGAAATTGAATAAATAAATATTATAACCTAAAAAATGATGAAACATATTAAAGAACTGTAATGAATTATTATCAATTCAATAAAGGTGTGAAAATACTTTAATATTGTAACTCAGAAAAAAAAAATGGAAATGAGCTGGATGATATAATTTATGTAATTATAATTTGTTTAATTAACCCATATAACTTATGCAAAGAATGTTGCTATATCTTAGTTATGCATACTTTTCATTTAACTTTTTCATTGATATACACTGTAGTATTGTAAAACAAAAATAATTTACATAGCTATGATAAGAAAATGACGGAATGGTGTTGCTATTTCTATACCTGAAGGTAGGTAGCATTTCTGCGGTTTAACATTTTAATGGAATGTTGTGATTCATCTTGGATAACTTTAAACTCACAATTAAAGTTATAGATAGATATATTACTAAAGTGAAATAGCCACTGTTTCGATCTAGTCCCTTTATATAATAGTGTACATACTATGATTAAGAACTTTTTTTATTATGGATTATATATCTATTTTACACATTGGGAAAGCCAAATTAATCGAAGAATACTGAGCTTTCCTTTTTTTCCAAGTCCTCACGGAAATCTTTATTTTTTTATTTTACTATATTTTTAAATTATTACTAGTTTATTAATATGAGCGTGTAAGGCTTTCGGTCTTAGTAACGAACCAATAATAGCTATTAAATTTTATTAAACACAGAACCGATGGGTTAAAGGTTGATGGGTTCGGGATAGACCGAAGCGTAGGTGGGAAGTATTGCATCAAGAATAATCTGGTAATTTGAGTTTGGACAAAAGACCTTTAGACGGATTTATGGTATCGTTATCATATATATGGATCAGCTTAGCTTTTATTATTATTATTATTAATTCCTTCTTTGAGAGCAAATAATAATTCAAAACACAAACTACATTTGATCTATTTGTTTAACTATTTATATGTCTTTCCTACGTTTCCATCATCAAGGTGAATTTAAAATTGGATTCAGGTTTATTTTTTTTTCTATTGGGCAATTTCATATGACATGTCCTTTTTTAATATTTCAGAAATTCGAAGTGGGATTAGTGGACTGTTGTTATTACAACATTTATATTTACAGATCATATGGGTTGTTGTTAATTATCTCTTTTTTTTGTAATATTTCCAATCATTCTAATTGACTGCACATCGTTTAGTATTCCACCATATATGGTGAATCTATATGGAATCCACCATGGAATCGCGATTTTCAAGTATTTTTTTATTTAGGAGTTTAAACACGGACACTCGGCAGCCCAAGCTACTAGGTACATTGGCAAGGCGTTCGGGGGTGTTTTAATCAACGGATCATTAGCTTTGAGAAAATCTTAGATGTTAACACAGATTTTGATAACTAACCCTGTGGAAGAACCTATACCAGCAATTGACAACGATGAAATCAGGCTTACTACGAAAGAAAACCCTTACCGAACAGTTAAAGGACTTGCAGAACTACTGATTACAAGTGTATCGTACGTTTCACGACTCTTAAAGGCCTTTGGATTTATGGGTACCTCAAGAACTTAATGAGCGGAAGCACCTGAAGCGTTTCGCTGCTTACTAGGGAAAAAAAGAGCCTTTTCTTGAAAGGGTAATCACGTGTGATGGAAAGTGAATTGTATATAACAGACATCGGTCAGGTCAATGATTCAATACCAACGAAAGACTGCAAAACATATCAAAACCAAATTTTGGTTGAGTACCAAACGAATTATTGGTTTCTGGTGGTCAATGGCAGGAATAATTCATTTTTCCATTTTATCCAGAGGTGAAACCATCACATCTACATTATACTGCAGTGATATTGGCATAATGCATTCAAAATAAACAACCTGTATTGGTCAATCGAAAGGGAACACACTTTCATGGCAACACCAGACCTCATGTATCACGACAGACAGTAAAACTATACGAAGTCTTTCTGCACCCACCTTATTTGCCAAACTTATCCTCAACTGATCTCCTTCTTTTCAGAAATTTGGACAACTTTCTTAAAGGAAAAAAATTTGAAAATAGTTTTCAAGTGAAAAACGCATTTTCTGAATTCATTTCTTTACGAAACTCTAAATTTTTCAGTTCTGAGATTGACAAAATTGTCAAGAGATTATGGAAAATGTATAAAAAATATGAGCAACTATAGTGAATACAAATGTTTTGATTTTAAGAAGTTGTTTTACTAAATAAACCTTTCATGAAACGTGATATTTACAGGAAAACCAATATTAAAGCATATTGTGACCAAGTCGGTGAAAAAAAAAAATATGAATAAACATAAGAAGATGGTCAGGGTTGCGGTCAAAAATAGAACAAATAGTTTAAAACTATTTGTATATACATACTATATACTGACGATCTTCTTATATTTAAATCTTTATGTTCAACTATATATACATATATAAAAAAAAATTCTTTCATATTAATTATCTTAACTATTTAAAATCTAAGCATATTTGTTTGTTGTAATTTGTTCATCAAAAGGTGGCAAATAGAGAGTTGAGAGAATGGATCTAATGATGGTTTTGGTTTAAAATTCATAATTTGATGAATATTAGAAGAATATTAAACCAATAATTAATTAATTCACAAATGCTGTCTCCTAACCTTATTACTTGATATTCGATTGATTCTTAGAACAACATATACAGTCCAACTGGCCGATCACGCTGCAAAGGATGCACTCAGGCTTCCGGGACGGTATAAAGCAATTTTAATTCCATCAGACATGAGCAAATCCCTCGAAAAGGAAATTAAACATAAATGGCAATATTTGTGAAATGAAAGCGAAAGGAGTAAACTAAAAATTATTAAAAAGGATGACAAGCCCAGAAGCACCTACAGTCGTACATGAAATCGCAGAGAGGAGGGCGTACTGACCAGCCTAACAATAGGCCACACGAGGCTCACTCATTCCTATCTCATTTCAAAAGAAAAGCCTCCAAACTGCCAGTATTGCAACAACAACTTGACAGTTAGCCATTTTTTCAAGAATGTCCATATTTCACATCACACCTCAATAGCTTAGGATTGAACCCAGATATTTCAAAAACCCTTAGATATAATGATAACAATAAAATTAGAATTCCAGTTTTTAAAATCAAAAGGTTAACTGACACAAATATAACATCGGAACGACTAAAAAAAATAAATGAATAACTGTTTAAGTTAATAACTTTTGAGAAACAAGGTTTTATAGTAGAAGTAATGTAGAAAATCTACAACTTAAAATTTGCAATATATTTAGTAAAAATTAATTTATTATAAGTTTGTTCAACTTTTTTCTTTAAAGATAATTATTTCAAGGTGTCCATCATTGATATTACAGGTTAGGTAAATTAAACGTTTTTATTTACATTTTTAACTTATACAGCTATGCGAGAACTCTCGTATTATATACATAGTGGTGTAATATGGACGACTACTACATAGTCTTCTCTTACGGCTGAAAAACCCCAGTGACATCAATATAATTAAATTTCGGAGGATATTTTATTTAACTTAGTCAAAAGCAAAATGATTATCATGTCTTGCTATTAAATATCAAATAGCGTGAGATTGTATAACGGCAGTATTCAGCAAAACACGGTATATCATAAGGAGATGAGAGGGATATATGAAGAAAGTAAAACATAATTCGAAAGGTATAGGAACAATTGAAGAGAGTAGAAATTAACAGAATGGAGGTCCAATGGTGGGACCACCATAGGGTTATTACTATTTTAATAGTAAAATCTTGAAATACCCACAAGAATAGCATGTGTACCTGAAATACAACCATAGGATCAAGAATCATTGGGAAATATATAAAATATCTTGGTACCACCTAGAATGAATACCTGGTTTTAGGTCCCTAGTTACCCTCGGCATGGGAGGGATAAATGAGAGGATAATAGAAACATTTATGAGCTGTATAGCTACTATAACGAGATATAGCATATACGAATTAGCACTGTGTTTAACAGATGGCAAGGATAGAATACCTGTGACATAATAGTGAGTGAATGACCCTTGAATAGATCTCTGAAGTCCTTTTCCAGAAAAGTAGAAAAGGATAGAGGTGGTTGAATGAAGTATTAAGGTAAGGTTAAGAATCCTTAGTATAGTATCGAAATAAAAGAAAAATAAATAAAAAAGGCTTAGAAAAGGTTCGATGTTAAACCATTAATCGCTGTCATTACACATCTATCCAGTGACGGCCGTCCAAATCCAGATCTATTAGATCAGTCTTGACGCAATCATCCCACTTACGCCTTGTTTATCGGATGTTTACCGGTCGGATCAGCATTGGATAGCCTTCCAAAATTCTCCGGTTAATTCATAAGAAAAAAAGTAAGAAACATATATTGGTAAACAATATAATAAATATTTAAAAAAAAA
>NW_027106859.1:33074-34551 GCF_000696795.3 Halyomorpha halys | reverse complement strand
ATGAGAGGACAAGACAGGATGTTGGAATTGTCTCTATAAAGGATACCATTGAAAAGAGACAGCTCAGATGGATCTCTGTCGGATGAGTGAAGACAGGGATCCAAGAAAATATTTTGAATCCAGACCAACAGGAAAACGTCCAACTGAGACACCCAGAATGCAATGGAAGGTATACATTTTCAGAGTGAAAGGGAGAACAGGGAAAAACTGGGATGCCCTGATGGTACTGGCTCGGGATCGGGAGGCTTGGTTTACCTGGACAGAGGCACCTCCACGCTGAAAGGCACTAAGGATGAAGAGAAAAAAATATTCTAACATATTTAAGAGCTTCTGAGGTCGCGAAAAACGAATCTGACTGGTTTTTTTTCTAAAAAAAAATGTTTTTGGCCTAATTTAAAGGAAGTAATGCAAATTATTACCCCACTATCCCATAATAACAGCACCATGACTTTTATAATGACATTAATAATTTAGACCAAGTGACTTAGCAAAGAGGGATAAATTATTTTTTTATGGGAAAAAAAGTTTATATTCATTTTTCGCACCTCATAAAACCGTTAAATATGAATTTACAGACTAATCGAAAAATAAAAGTAGTTTTTCTTTATTTGAAACTACTTCTTCTCCATTATAAAGCAGTCATCTTTAAAATATATTGATACTGATAGGTAGAGTGGAAATTCAGCTACCCAACAGTTAGAGTAATTTATTTGGATAAAATTGAGAGAATTTGTGATTTTTTGTTCATGTACGCTGAACATCACGATAAAATAAAAATTCTTCAAAATTTATATGAAAATTTGTATTTAAAGGACTCAAAAGGCGCTGAAAACAAATTTGACTTTTTTTTTCTTAAGAAAAAACAATTTGTTGGACAACTTTATGAGAAGGGTGATTTGGTTTTTATGATTATTAAAGCATTTAAATTGATTTAATACGATCAACAATGTTTTTTTCTTATTTTTCATGAAAAAACAAATCGATTGGTGTGTAATAACAATTAAATTCATGCAGAGCATTTCCAAGAACTCTCGGGAACGTCTCTAATATTTTTCGACCTAGTATCACCAAAAAAGTTTCATTGAAAACGGTTATCCCTTTTAATATCTCAATATATTGTTTTAGGTTGTTTCGGCTTGTACCGATAGGAAGAAACCTTTAGCATTGATCAGGTTATTGTCCTCATCAGGTTCTTTACTATCCATTATTAGTAAACAATAATTATTATTATAATTTAAATTTTCTTGCATTTGTGGGTTTAGAACTGAGTGAGGGACAACTCTAACCATCACGCTGTGCCCAAAGGAACTTTCTGCTAAACTTCTCTTAGCATAGTAAGAAGCTAATTATTTATTTGTCACTATGACGATTATTGATATTATTTATATATGTATATATAGTTGACCGTAAGAATTGATATATAAGAAGATGGTCAGGGTTGCGGTCAAAAGTGAAACAAAAATAGTTTACAACTATT
>NW_027106859.1:28115-33024 GCF_000696795.3 Halyomorpha halys | reverse complement strand
GAAAAAAGCCATCAAACATCCCCCAAAGGCATGTCGAAGAAGATATAAAATACTGAAATATATTAATTAATGATTGGAGAAGTTTGTCGGGGGGGTGCGGTCAGCAAAGAACAATATAAATAAACAAAACCATATTTATTTATTTTATGCCGACGTTTCAACCTGAGTGTCAGGTCTTCATCAGGGCTATAAAACAATTAATATTTTTTAACTGTATTTTGAGTGTTGTTGAAATAAATAAATTTATTTCAATGATAATTATGATGTCTATAGATATATTTTTGATAACTTCTACAGATCTTTTTGATGAAAAAGTTTTTAAAAAATAGTAAAAGTGATATATATCTGAAATCTTTTAGGCATCATTCACAAATATTGTTTATGTCTTTTAGCTTTATATTTTTTTCAAATATCTTAAAGGCGGCTAAAAATGGCACAAAAGATATCTTAAGATGTCTTACATACAACTTTTAGACATATCTCTCATAGTATCTACTACATATATTTTAGGTGACATATTGGTGTATGGTTAGTATATTTACATATTAAAATAGTATAGTAAAATAATAAATTTAATGTAATGGCTCAAATCAATCTATTGAATAATAGATAAAATTCATATTTGATGAAAAACATTTTATAAAACCAGTCAAAATAAACTAGAAAAAGAAGAAAAGTTATGAGTACTTTTTTAAAGAAACTTTTAAATCACAGCAAAATTAATAATTATGAATAGATAGATATCGAATATAAATAAGTTGGATAACCTAAGATTAAAAATGAATCTTATATATTTTTAAAATATTGAAAAAGACTACGGGGACAGAATACAAAAATTTACAGGCTGCCGTCCTTTGGCAAGAAAGGTAAATATGATAGTGTGGCTACTGATGATTTGTATTTGATTCCAGGCGTTGCTTTGAATGTTATAATTAATCATTCTTACTCACTACTAGATAACAATGTAAATCATGAAAGTTAAGTGGAATTCAGAATAGAATACTTTATCTATGACACTATATTTATTTTATTTGAAATAGTAAATTTTAAATGTCACAATAATCAGCATAACTATTTATTTTTCTTAGATTTCAAGGCAAATTTTATAAAAAACAAAACAGTAAAAGTAATTTTTCATAAACTAAATAGAATTCATCTTCCAACCATACCCATAAAAATACCACAAAGTCTTCATTAAACAACAAATTTCAAATTATGATTAAAAAATGGTCTGTCCAAACCATTTGATACAAAAATAGATATAAGTTGAGACTTCTTGGTATGTCCACTTATTTTTTCCTATCTTTATAAATATTTTAATGGAATGGGTTACGTTTTGAACCATAATGCATACCAACAAAATTTGTATTCTCCAACATGGAGATGATGTAATTCTGGTTTCCTATAATTTGTTTATTACTAGGAATGATTTATAGACTGGAGGTGTATTGTAATATGTGGCATTTTAAAATCAATCTTATGAAATCAAATATTAATATCTTTAAAGAAGAAATTCCAAATGTACAGAACATTAAATTTGTCGTGTAAGGAAAAGTTAATATATAACGATATACAATTATAAATAAATTAATTGGATAAGCATGATAAGCAAAATGTGTTTTTCAAGGATCATCTCAAAGAAAAGCTAAAAATATGCAAAAATGCTTCCAACATTATTTAATCAAAACTATTAAATAGCTTTGATAAAGAAGGGTTAAAATCCAGTGGATAAAAATGATTTAAAGAGTTAGGTAAAATGCAAATATATATTTAATTAATGAAAATAAATGGGCTCACTGATAATAATATCAATTATGTAATATATTTAGAAATGGGAATCATAATTTGTATGTACGCACTTTAAAATTAGAAATAGAATTTATTATTAAAGTGTAACAAATAGATTATTAACACCTCCCTTAAACAATGAGAATATTAATTATATAAAAGAATTTGACATGAATAAGGAAGGAGTAACTACTTCTTATATAATATGAATTCATCTGAGGACACTTTATATTTTAATACTGTAATTGTATATTAATAATAAATGAGAATCTCAACATACAGAGCTGTTAAACTCCTATACCATAACTGTGGCATGAAGTCAGAAACCCCTACTCAAGTATGGGGAGATGTCCAAATAATATGCTCCTTATCACCCACTAGGACGATAATATACAGCAATGTTTCTCAAACTTTCAACTTATGTATACCATACCTATAATTTTCCTAATACTGAGTAACCATCATTGGAAAAAATTAAATCTCTCCCAACGGACATTTCCCACCAGTGAACGATCTTCCCAACAGTTAAATGTCAAGTCCAGGAAGCATAAGAACTTAGACTATAGGAAGAATAAGATATTTTTATCATCAAATGACAAATTTAGCTCTCTGAATGGAAAATTACGGAACATATTGAAAATTGAAGAAAACATATGGTGTTGTTTTATTCTTAGATAAAAATAAATAAGTAAAATTAAATATATACATACACAAAATACATGTCTTGAAATTATTCTTTCTTAATTATTAGAACCCAAAGTCTAAACTCCATCATCACATAAAGGAAAGATGTAATTCTTGTTTATTCTTCCAGACAGGAAAACCTGGTGGAGTCTGTAACCCCATCTTCCTAACCACACTTTGAGAAACACTGACATAACGAAACAAATAGACGAACTGATATTTAAAAAGCTATATATGTTTTCAAGAATTTTATTTACTTTTATTAAGAGAGCTCAGTAAAAATTTTAGACAACCTTGCATTTAGTGTTACAGACAAGGAAGTAATATCAAAATGGTAGTTCCTACAATATGATTTAAAATAAATAATCTGAATCAGAGCATCAGAACAGAAGTAGAGAAAGATGGGATATATAAAAACTGCATTCCTTATTTACAAGAAGGGCTTAAAATATGCAAAATGCTTTCAACATTACTTGATCAAAACTATTAAATAGCTTTGATAAGAAAGAGTTAAAATTCCAAAGTCTAGACTCCATCATCACATAAAGGAAAGATGTAATTCTTGTTTATTCTTCCAGGCAGGAAAACCTGGGGACGCACTGATATATAAAAAAACTATATATGTTTTAAAGAATCTTATTCAATTTTATTAAGAGAGCTCAGTAAGAATTTTCATTCCTTATTTACAAGAAGGGTTGCAAGACGATTTTCGGTACGAGGACTTTGGTTTGGAATTAGGGGAACTATCCCTCTAATAACAAGTAATTTTTTGAAGATGCTGGGAAGCTGATTGTTGAGAAGAACCACTTATAGAGCATTGTGAAAACCATTATTCTAGACTTACTGGGAATCCTACATTACCAACTGCATTGGTAGGATTCACATTTTGTGAAATCTATGAAAAGAAATTCCAAAGTACAATGAAGAATTTCATTCAATAATTCTGTATAACTGACACCCTTAGTAGAAGAATTTTGTCTATTATTAGGGAGATGTCAGCAAAGAAGAGTTAAGTTTTAAAAGATCACAAAATGAAATAATATAATAATTTATAAAGGTTTTTTTGATTTTTTTTAAATTTAAACTTTTCACATTCGATAAAAATTACAATTAAGATTAAAAATCCAATTATTTTGACTTGCATAAAAACATAAATTTGTTAAATGAAAATAATAAGAATCTCATAATGTTGTACATTTTTTTTTTCCATAGAGCAAATACAGACCCACTTGATAATGGAAATATTTTTCAATTTATATTTGAAAAGTAATGCTGATTATTTCACAATGGCTTATAATAAAATTAATTATTAATTACACCAGTTTATAAAAAGGTGTTTCGGGGTCATCATATAAAAACTAAATTAAAAAAAAGTAAAGTTGGCGATTGGTAATGTTGAAATTTAAAGATTGCAACAGGACCTGATACAAACATAAAAGAAAATAGGTACTGACTACGAGAGATTGGTTCTTGATCTCATATCATGTAACAGATATTTTATAACTTTTGTCCATTATAGAGGAGTGAAAAGATGGGGAATAAAATTAGTAACTGAATTCAACGTGGGATTCAAACGCATTAAACCTTGTTAGCCATGAAGATTAAACAAAATGGTCCATTAAGAGGTGTGCCCTTTAAGGGAAGTTTAACTGCATTAAATATTTATTCTACTTGTACCATCTGATTTTCTCTTCTTTTTTAGTATTGTCCTCTTTTGATATGGATCTGATCAGTATGCTACGTCCATTAGTAAATCAACACAGTTGATCAGCCACTTGAAATTTTTTGAGGTCTCCCTTTTCTGGCACAAAATTAGAAGAATTAAGAGCCTAATTTTTTGCAAATAACTATAAAGTATTTTTGAAACTATCGAAATTTGAATTGGACCTATGTTACAAAAATCTATGTTCATTTTATTAAAATTATATGTATAATAGTGAAAGGATTTCATTTCTAACAAATAGTAATACTGAAATCAAAGACCAGCGCTTCCTAATTTAGGACAAAAATATTTATTATTTATACATTATTAGTTCATTATCTTCATTATTATTTCGTATTTATTATGTCTTCTGTTTATTTTAAATAATAAAAATGTAGATGTAGATGCTCCTTGGTGTGTAAGAAACAGCCAATTGCATCAGGAATTACAAAAAGATGTAGAGGATTACATCAAAAAAAGGTTCATGAAGTTCCACTTACAGTTACCTACAGTTAAAGGAGCAGTGACCAACAGCTTTGGAAACCCAACCTCAACCCAAAGACTGAAGCCCAAGCTGCTGCAAGACATCCTGTTATAAATTCTGTATTTATCAGTTCTGTTATTGTCACTCTAAAATTTTTTTCTCTCTTCATCTTTTTCTTAAACTTATTTTCATTTGTTTTTCCATTTCAAGTCAATTATTTATTTCATTAAATCCATAAATATAATTTTTTT
>NW_027106859.1:5888-28065 GCF_000696795.3 Halyomorpha halys | reverse complement strand
AGCCTGCATGAAGTTTTAGAGTGGTTTAAATTATATGTTTTCAAAGTGGTATTGAGTAGATTGTCCCTGAAGATGGCCGGATTGGCCGAAACGTTGGAGGTATAAGAGAAATAAAAAGTTTTGAGACTATAATGGATAGTGTTTGAATTATTTATTAAAAAATTACCAGTCTCAAGAAAATATTAAGATTATAAATAAATATACAGAATGTTCAAAAACAACTATAATAGTAAATTATATTTATTTTTCTACTGATTCTTTAATTATATATTTATTCAAACTAACAGTAAAAATATTTTATATATTGCCAAAAATATATACTTTTACTTTAAAATTTATACACATATTTAATTAATAGGTATGTAATAAATAAATGTATATTTTAGTTGTGAGATGTCCAAGCAATGACCATTAATTATTCTTCAACGGAAGACTGAGTCAGTTAGTAAAATATTTAACATTGACTCAGTGGAAAGCAGTCTGGAGAACCTGCCCCTCAGAACTATTAAAAGTGAAATAAAATAATGTAGAAAGAAATAATAGTACAGTGGATCCCTACTATAGCATGGATCAAGGGGAAATAAAAGTACTCACAATACAGAGGTGGTAAAAAAAATATATAAAATGTAAGATCGTTGGTTGAACACGTGTAATATATAAAAGGAACATGGTCTGGCTGCGGTCAAAACAACTTGAATAGTAATACAACTGTTTATTTGGAGCCAACATTTTGCTCCACTTTGTGAGGAGTTTCTTCTTATCGAAAGCCCTGCAAAGTTGGGCGAAACACTGGCTCATAACAAATAGTTTTATTGCAATCAAAGTTCTTTTGATCGCAACCAGACCATCTTCCTTTTATAAAAAATGTAAATCATTTAATAAACTAAACATGCTAACAACGAAAAAATATATATTATATATCAATGATATGTCTTAAAAAACCTGATGAGAAGAAAATATTTTGTTTATTAATACAGACAATATAAGTTTCAATTCCTAATTAATATTATAGTAGCCCGAGGATAACTCTTATTTTATGTTGTTTTAAAACTTTAGGCTCCCCCTTCATAATTGTTTTTTTAAATAGAAGTGATTTGCAGGAATTTTATGAGCTCAATGGACAATTTAAAATGATGATCTTGAGCTGCCTCAGCATTGGCCACATAGGTCTGTTGTGACTCCTCAATGCAGCTAGAATGGCACAGCCATTATAAGGACTAATATAAAATACAATGTTACCAATGGGGTTTAGCTTAACTTCATGCCTCTAAACTTCTTTAAGCCAAATCATGAACATATCTAGCAGGCTTATGAAATGAAACACATTTAAACTACAGAGACCGGGAACTTCAAATCTGCAGCGGTGCCAGTTCAAATCCTGGCTTAGAAGAATCAACTTTTGTTTCATGGCCATCCCATGGAATGAAAACTTGAACCTCCCACTCTGGTTAGAATAGGATAGTTATCAGTAGGATAGTTTCCTCATCCACCCGTATGTCAAAAATTACCAGATAGAGGGTAACAAAAAAAAAAAAATGATAAATACTAAACTACAAAAAAAAAATAATGCTACATCAGTAACCGCAAGTAGATTCACAATAGACTCTTCATAGTTTATGTTTAAATAATATAAGCAATAAATAATACAAGCATTTTTGTAGTCAATACAGTAAGACTAGTACATTACAAAACAGATGACATTTCTGGATATTACAAAAGGAAATTTGACAACAAACATAAAGAATGTTACCAATAATTCTTTCTGTAATTATGAAATTACATCTACATACCTAAATTTAAAATTGAACTAGATCTGATCGATAGATTTCTAGATTGATAGATATTAAATAAAAATCCAAAATGAATATCCACTTATAAAAAGTTATTATTTACAAACCATGGGAGCAACTCATGTAGGTAAGTTAAATTTTAACAGAAAATGTTGATTTATAACACCTATTTGAAAGGGGAAAATTTAATAATTTAAAATTTTCTTATTTATTTTTATATTTCATTTTATACCCTTTTGTATAATTTTCCATTTACTTTTTTATTTATGTTAAGTGTTTGTATCTTTTATAGCCCTGACGAAGCCATACAACATGGGGCAAAACGTTGGATCATTAAAATAGTTGTCACTATTTGAGTTTGTTTTTTTTTTTTTACCGCACCCTGACCATATTCCATTTATTAATTATGTATAAGATTTAAATTTGTAAAAAAATCTTTTACTTTTCTAAGTGGATATTTTAACTTTTAAAGAAAACTCTTCAATTATCTATTTATATCATTTTAAAAATTGCCCTTTTTCCAATAATGTGAGGGTAAAAAATATAAATATTACATTAGTTGCATAAATCTTCTCCCCTTTCCTTGCACCAATGATTTTGATTGCATTAATGATTGAAATTCCAACAGGATGTCATAATAATGCCAATTTAAAACAGAACAAGGATAAAATTAAAGTGATAGTTCACAAAATGAGATCCATTGGCGGGAAATTCAAACCGTTTTATACTATTACTATTATTATTACAGCTTTAGTTAAATCAAATTTGTCAATTTCCGCTAGCTACGTTCGTTTAAAAGCGATGAACAAATCCCCAAAACAGGTCCGTTTTCGTAAATGTTGGGCACATACTAAACTGTAACATTCTATATGGGAAAGTTTTGAATTTGAATGAGCTCCCGCCGTTGTACCTAAGTGAACTAATATCAAAAGTAATTGGGTTTGTAAAGAGAAAATATTTTAAACTCAAACAAAAATTAATCTTTTGATGGCGTCTGATATACCCCCCTCCACTGAATTTTTAAAAAATTTATTGTCCTAGAAAGTTATAATGAATGTTTTTACATAATATTCTAGAGCTTATAATCAAATCTTATTTAATTATGATTTAAATATTATTTATTAGTATAATTCAGATACATACTTCGTAGATATGTTGAACAAAGTTCAATCTTCTAATACTTCATCTTCCCCATAAACTTTCTCAACGGTTTTGAAGAAGTGTCTCTGTATTATTATTTCAGGTTTTGCTGAAAAAAATGAAAATACATTAATATCCAAAATATTACATTTGAATATCGTAAAAAACGAACATTTTGTCGAAGTAAAAAAATGGTGCCTTTAAAACAATATGGCCATATTTAATTAAAATTACTATTTACCTCTTAAAATTAAAATATGTTTTCGATTACATTTATTATAAGAAATAATGTTCAGAAAACAATTGTATAGATATTTCCCTTTTAAATGAATGGTGTTATAAGGGATCCCTTATAAGTTAAAGTATATTAGATAAAACGAATTAGATCGCGTCGGAATTCAATTACAACTGTTTGCTGCAGACAGAATCTTCTAGAAGCTTCGCTAATTGAGCGCGCAAATATATACATATGGAATATACTCTTAGTTAAATTATTATTTTCCCAAATTCATATGTAATTATTATTTAAAAATATTTATTTCTTCATTTGATATATCTTTATTTTTTATTTACCGTAGAGCTTCATGTTTGAAACGTTGATTGAAAATTGAATAATACAAAGAAAAAATAAATGAAACTCAAAATTATAAACCATTACAAAATAATAAAGGATTTTTTTCAATAAAAATACAATAGTTGTTTTATTTTTCGTTCAAGGAACATTTAATTAAGATTAGGCTCTTCTAGGAATTTTCTGGCGGTCTAATTAATTTGTGCCTAGTAAGTAGTACAATCATTTTTCACATTCACTTGGAATATTTTATATTTATTATAGTTTATTTTATTATATTTGTAACATAACATTTTTTCTTTTGGTACTAATAATAATTGTATCTTGCTGGAGATTATTATAAAAAAACAAATTAGTGATTTAAGTATGAATTTTTTTATTGCAATACATCATAAATATATAATGAATATATTGATAATTTGAATAGATATTTAAGTAAAATCTTTATTAAGAGTTTAAAATTCTATATATTTGGTATTTTATTTGTTTATATAACTGATTTCACTTATTTATTAATTAAAATTGTTTTTTCAAACATATAACAAATAACTGATTAACGCTACTCTACATATGATCAATACAAAATTACTTACAATCTTGTGATTGTAAGTAATAATCTTATGATTAAGTAATATTGTGAAAACACTAGATTAACTATAACACAAACTAGGACAAATACATGTAAGTTTATAAGTTTGGCATAAGCCCACTTGGTGAACACTTTTTGTTAACTAAATGTTTTTTGAATCATAATTATGGTACGGTCTCCAGTGTATTAAACTATTATACTTTTAAAACAACAAGAACAGTTTCAAATATTACCTGATTGGAGACCAATATGTTTTTGTTTGGTAAAGTAATATAATAAAAATACTCATTAAAATTGTTAGAGCTCATTGGTCTTGTATAAATTCAATTTATTTTATAATATTTCATGAAAGTGTTATGATTTGATTTGACATTCTATTTCCATTTGTAATTTCATGTTTGTGATATTCCACAAAGATTTTAATTACATATGGAAATCTTTGGTAAATGTAAAAATTGTTTTGATATCAACCTTATCTATATTTAATTAATAATATTCCTTGTGTTTCTATGTTGCGAATAAATTTTCATTTGTATTATAGGTGCTGTACCAGCTGGTGCAAGAAACCATTACAATTTACAAGAGTACAGTTTCAATTGATAAAGCGGTCAGTGAAAAGGTGAGTGGATTTTTATTTTAATGGTATAATAATAATTGATTTTTTATAATTTTTTAATAATTTCATTTTAATTCAATATTAACGCTAACACAATACAGTACAATAATAATTCTATGGTTCGATTATACCCTATGGCAAAGAGGAGCAGAGACCTAATATTGCTTTTAATCTTTCATGGCTGGGATCTATTTTACCAAAAAAGTTTCATTCTAGTCTAATTATGACTAGTAAATCTATGAAGCGACGGAGGGAAATATAGGTATCTGTTTTAACTGTAGGTAGTTTGATAAGCTATTTCTGTAGAGTTCCAAATATATTTTATGGACTACCACAGTATCCATTATCATAAGTTCCTTATGAACGTTTAACCCTTCAGGGATGACAAAATATTTATGGGCGTACAAAAACACTGGAAAAATATTAAAAATGGATTTGCTGTTTAGTGATAATTGGCAGTGTCCATAGTATCATGCTCAGCCTTCCCCAAGATAGTTTTCTGATTGTTAAAGGAAGTTTATAATTTGGGTGTTTTCTATTATAAATGCCTTTTTAATATAATCAATACTTTATACTAACTTAAATCGAACTATCAAAAGACTTGAATCGAATTAGTCACTGGGCACAAGAAAATAAGCTTAAGTTGAATGCAGAAAATACTAAGGCAATTGTAATAGGATCCAATTACCTCCTGAAAACTATTCCCCATATTCCAACCTTATTCCTAAACAACAATCCATTACAATTCTATCCATTAGTTAAAAACCTAGGTGTCACTATATACCAAACTCTCTCCTGGAAAAATCACGTCTCTGACATTTTCCATCATATCTTCTCCACCCTAAAGCACTTAAATTATCTCGGTACCTACTTCCTTTTGAAACCCGTAGGCTCCTTGTTACTTCCTTAGTATTCCCCCACTTTGATTATTGCTGTGTGGTTTACGGGGTGTCTCTGGATATTTCGAAGCAAAATTAAAACGGTTTATTAATTGCTTTGTACGATTCATCTTTGGGGTCCCCAGGGACACCTCTGTCACCCTATTTTATGAAGAATATAAGTGGCTCTACCCCTCCTTCCGTCGTAATTATTTTTTTACTTCCTTCCTCTATCAAGTAATCCAATCCCACTGTCGATTGTATATCTCTGATATCCTTCAACTTAAATCCTCAGTGCATTCCCACAGTACCCGATTACGGTCTTCAAACTTATATGTAACTGCACATCGGACCACAGCCTTTGGTTGATCTTTCCTTATCCATTCCTCTTTCCTATGGAATTCTAGTCCCTCCTTTATTCTTAGTTCTAATACCATTCCAATCTTCAAATCATGTATCTCCGATTACCTTCTGTCCACCTAATTCAAAGTTTCTAATAAGGTTTATATATTCTCTATATTTTATGTTTCAGAATTTCGTTCATACTTTTAAATATGTATATTAGCAGAAATTGTACCTTTTAATTTATTATTTTTAGTTTAATTGTATTTGATTTTTTATCATTTTTTTTTCTTTTTATTTATTATCAGAAGTGTTAGTCATCTTATGTTTTATGATATAACATATGGTTTTCTTTTATTTTCTTTCTATTCTTATTTTATATATTCTGTTAATTATTGTTGTTCATTTTCATCTTTTCAAAGTCATCATTTTATTATATTTTAATTTCATTTTTATTTTATATTTTACTCTAAGGCTCTAAAGCCTAATTTTGAAACCTGTATAGTATTCTAAGGGATCAATCCCAGAATAAATAAAGAATATTAATATTATTATTAAATAATTGGAAAAAAAGATTTATAGGAAAATATTTTTTAAAAACCTTCAAAAAAATAATTACATAAAAATCTTTATTTTATATAAAGAAATCTGATGAATGAATAAAAAAAAAAGGATGCACAAGTCTATTCTCACATTTTGGACTAGATTTCTTTTACCAGATATTTATAATCGCTTCGACCACTAGGGCCATTTACACTGAATTTACAAAGTTAGTAGATTACAATTGACATATTCACAAAATTACAAAGCGAGAAAGTTATATATAATTACAAAGTGAGAAAGTTACAAAGTTACAAATTAACAATTACAATTACAATTTATATTTTAGAAAGTTGCAATTAGAATTGATGTAGTTAGTAAATTACTATATTAAATTTTGCTTCCATTTATACATGCTGGACAGTTATACTAGATGTGATCATAGATATTAATGATTTTTAGAAAGTGAAAAAGTTTTATAATTGTTGTGGGATCTTCTCTCAACCTCTCCTCTTAATAGAATTGGTGTGGTTTGTGGGCAATACATTCAGTGAGAATGTGCCTAAGGTGAGATCGTTTCTGAAGTAGTAACACATTGGTGCATTTTCTTTTATCATGAGATGACCATGGGTAAGTCAAGTATGGCCTGTCCAAAGACGGGTTAATACTACATCTTCTCTCCGTAGCAGATTCAAGTTTCTGGTTGCACGTTTCACTGTCTGTTGGACCATTCTTAACTTGTTTTCTCTCATGATGAACCATTCATGTTGCCACTCCAATCCATCCAATTTCTTTGATCCATGAAATAACATCTTTGCATGTTGATGATATTATGACTTGACCTGTCTTTATAGCTAGTCTGGCCTGGGAATCTGCCTTTTCACTCATTTTACCAGACATAATACAGCAGACCCTAACTTTTTTCATCATGGCTCCCTTTTTGGGCTAATTTTGCGGCATCCCTTTTGAGCTAAAGAAAATTCGTGGCACCCTTGTTAAAATACAAAGGTGTTGCCACCATTATCCATAGAGCAGCTAAGTATTTAGGAAAATTAGAAAAAACAGTTCAAAGTAAATGCTGGAATGCACTATAGGTTTGCTATTTTAATTCTTTTTGTTTTGTAATATTTTAAGAAAGTGGCATTTGCTTGCAGCACCCATGGCAAACATTTAGGGCATGCCATTTTTTTAAAATTATGAATTAGTCAATTCTTATGGCTGCCATAAGAAGAATAGTTTTATTTGAGTTTCCTGGTATCTTCTAACATCTCACACAAATATGAAAAAATACTGTTTGTTCGCAATTTTGTGACTTATGCCACTGTAAGCGGAGCAAAGGTCTGGGACAAAATAATACAGGAAGTCCCCACCAGAATTTTTTAATTGGTATAAAGATTTTTTTGGATTTACAAGGTATTACACCTTAAGCTACAATATAATATAACAGTATTTTCATAAAATAACTTAATTATGAGTTCATAATGAAATAATAATTATTTATGTAAAGTGTTTGAGGTTATAGTGGAGACTATTACTCATTTGATCATAGTTTACCTCAATTTTGCTTCCACCCCCTTTACTTCCGCTCATGATCATGCTGTATTTAAATACTTTGATGAATGATATCATATGAACAATAATTATGACTTAACATTCAATTTTTATATAATATTGTAGAAACTTAAAAGTTTTAATTGCACATTTAACTCATAAGTGACCTTCACTAATCAAAATATTGAACAGTTATTGCTCAATCGGGGTTTTAAATTTTTATTTATCTTCCTGCCTCATTCTAGGCTAAAAATAGGTTTTTGGAAACCTTTATCATTTATTTATTAAAGGTTCTCTTAGAACAGTAGCCACTCTAGTCATGTCTAATACATCTAGCTGATGCTATAATGTTAGTGTCTGCTGGAGGGACTAAATGCTTCACTGACTGATGAATTTGGTCTGAGAGAACCCTAAGCCTACAGAATTGAGAGCTGAAAGATTAGTTCTAAAGTTTTTATGGCATTTTAATCAATGAATAAATCAATTTATCCTTTATCATGGATAATAACATTGATTGTGTAGATTACACACATATATAAATATAATTCAAAGTTCTCTCTCAAAGTTTAATTAGCTACAAATTATTGCCAGAAGCAATAGGTATTTTTTCAAGTTTAAACATATATTGTTTATAATGATGTAGTAACAGATAGAAGATGAAATAGGTGAAGCCAAAGGGATTCTCTAAGAAGGAATCATTGATAGAAATCGCTTAAGGTTTCTAAAAGAAGGTAGCAAAAATTTGATAAATGAGGCAGTTCTATATGAGGTTTATACTAGTTGATAGATTAAAATCTAGTATTAAAGAGTGTAGAGAGGAAAGGGAGAACAGACAGTTAAGAATGTGAGAAGGTTTTTGGTTATAATGACTGAGAACTAGAAATCTATTAAGTATTTCAATCACAAAATAAGGTGAAGTGTGAAACTTCACCACTTACTGGAGTGTCAAGAAACTTCAAAGATATATCTAATGGCAGTCTATCATATAAAAACTTACCTTAATTATTGTTTGAGAAAATTTTGATCAAGAGCTTATGATATAAATAGTATATCAACACTCATCATTTATAACAATAAAACAGTTTAAAAGATTTATATTAGATAAATTTTCAATTTATGCAAGTTCATTTTGTTTTGTACATATTCTCTCGAATGATTGAAACTATTCCTTGTTAGTACTAAAATGTTTTGACTATTTTATTCAATTTTTCCATTAATTTTTTTCCCTATATTTATATGATTTAACTAAAATCAAATATTCAATAAACAAACAACTTTTGCATTCCAACCTCCTTCCACTGGAACCCATCAAACCCTAATCTTCAATGTCAAACCTTACCCAATTTTTTTATCTATATTCCAAACAATTTCTTGGGAACTTTACCGTGTTGATTATCCTTTCAGTGTTTTCATTATACATTCTCACAACTCAAAAGTCATAAAAATATCACTTTAATTATTCAATATATGTAAGGGATACAATTTTTTTCATTTTGATTGCTGATTATTTAGACCACCAAATATCTGTAAACCCTTAATTTATCATAATGCAAACTAATGTTCTCCATTTCCTTAATTTGTTTCCTAAGGATCTTGTTCTGACTGCTGGGAGTATTGAAGAAATGACTATAAAATGTTTGATTTTTATCTTTCTTTAATTTTCGTTATAAGCATATATGACATTTGTTGGGTAATGGTTAATATTCAGGTTTAACAGCACACATCCTCCTACAAGTACATGAACTATTATTAATATATTCTAGGTGTTAAAGAAATGTTATGATTTTTAATTATTGTCTCTGGAATTGTGAATATATTTGTCTATTTTTTTGTTCTAATGACTATAATCCGTGTGTCAACATTTTTAATATATTTTTATTAGCTATTTTTATCACAATATCACATAATTTATTTTTATTTTTGTCATTATTTATATATAGTCTAAGAGTAGAAAGACATTCAGTTTTCTAAATACAGATGGAACTTTTACACCTTATTAACCTCTTCTAAATTGTATAATGTTTATAAATTTATAGTTTTAACATATCGTTCATTTTACCAGGTATGTATAAAAAAAAAGATTGATGTTTGTAGTTTTACTGATGTCCATTGTGGTAATATAATTAAACATTCTTACTTTTAAAAAATGCATCTAAACAAGAGGGTTCATGAAGTGTGAAGGTCATGAATTGGTATAAATTTGGTCATGAATTAACAGAATTTAGGTTGATAATCAGAAATTTTAAATGTATATATTTAAATAATTTGATGAATAGTCTTTTTTTATTTGAATATATATTAATTTAAGATTAATGATATAAATATTATGAATTTTTTTGTATTTTATATTGATCTTATGAAGTACCAATGGCCTGGAAGAAACTACTTAACACCACAGAGTACATTTGTAAAACCTAATACAATCCTTCCCCACTAAATACTATGATCATTTTCAGAACAGATCCTAGGATCAACTTTCTTAGGTAGCCTCCCTGGAGGTATGTCTGAAGCTTTGAGGATAAAACCTCTCAACCTGACTCTGTGACAGAGGGCTGATTAATACCTCACTTCTCTTAATCCTTGAGTAGCCACATGGGATGAGTTTTACCCCATCTGCTCTTTGTTGATTGCTCGCTTCTTTTTTAGAATGTTTCTTTCTTACTCCCTAAATGTACTTATACATTTTTTTTGTCAAGTAGTGTTATTCCTGAGTTCATTTATGCATTCAATTTGAAAGTAGAAGGACTTGAAATGTGAGTAGAGTTATAGTACATCCTATTGTACACATCGTATTTCATCTGATTCTGTGACTTGCTTCCTGCTGTGTTCTTGGCAGTTGTTCTAATTTAGTAGTGTTGATATGGCTAGTCAAAAGAAATAAATGAAACATAGTTAGAGCAACACAAACAAGTTGGTGGGCAATCTAGCTGCTTAAATATGTGATATGTGCCTATTTGGAAAAAGGAAAATACAATAAAATTAGGATGAAGTGTATTACCTCCAGGAGAGCATTCTGCAATGACCATTTCTCACATAATTGTTATCAATGTTTGTAGTGACAGGAAAACAACATTAATATATATTTTTCTTAAATTCTCTCTCATAGTTTTAGTTTCTGCTCTCTAGTTTTGGAAACTTGTAGTTTCTTGATTATTGTGAAATTTTTTTGACTATGGTTTAAGGCAATATAAGATTTTTTAATACTTTCTAGATTTATTTTTTTATGTTCAATGATTTAGTTCTTTCTATTTTATTTTTATATTCATTTCCCCAATCCTATGGTTCTAAAGTATAATTGGAAATTTAAAATTATTCACAACATTTTTACGAAATTTTGAAAACTGAGTATGGCAAACCACATTGTGCACCACTGATGACATCAGATTTACAATCAGGGTTCCATTCCGGGGTCGATGCACTTTTACATTAGGAGATAATCTTCCTCTACCATGTTGTAACAAGGAAGAAGTTTTTTTTTTATGATTTCTATATTACCAAGTGGGCCTTACATGATTATTTTATCATTTTGGTTGTTTTTAACTGTTGATAATGGGGAGAGGTAAAATCACGTTAAAAAGACACCCATAACTATTTACAATTACAAATTACAAAGATAAATTATAAAGAAAAAGTAAATAAATAAAAATAATAATAATATTGTATATATAAGTGATTGACTGTGTTTTTCAAAATATGAAGGAGATGGTCAGGGGTACGGCCAAGGAAAATGAAAAATTGTTAAAAACTATTTATTTGCTGATGTTTGTTCTCATTTTGTAGAGCTTCATCAGGACTGTTCCATTTGAAAGATATCAAAATAGTGAGGCTGTTGATGAAGCTCAACAAATTGAGGTGAAACATTGGCAAATAAACAGTTTTTAGCTATTTTTTGTTAGCTTAGACATGACCATCTCCTTCATATTTTAAAAATAATAATAATTATGTAAGGGACAAGTTATTGTTTATATTGTATAATAGATATAGATACACTGATTATATATTTAAGTTATTTCTTAAATTCTGTTTCTAAGTTATTTCTCAGTCTGTTTTTACAACTAGATAAATGTATGACTTCTCATTTTTAATTTATTATTGGTTCTGGTTCAAAATAAGAACTTTTTTTTTTTTAAATTAATAATTGTTGAGAAGGCAGGAAAAATAATTTGAAGTCAGAAAATGGTTGTAATAGATAAATATTTTTACATGCTGTAAAACATTTTGAAACAAAATTTTTCTACCCTCCTTAGAATTATTCGCATTTTATACAAATGATTGATGTTTATTTTAAATTTTT
The DNA here is from genome assembly GCF_000696795.3 of Halyomorpha halys. NCBI lineage: Eukaryota > Metazoa > Arthropoda > Insecta > Hemiptera > Pentatomidae > Halyomorpha > Halyomorpha halys. The sequence goes on along the minus strand of NW_027106859.1, from coordinate 15,754 downwards.
ACTTCCTATAACATCATTATGATTAGGGTAAATAATATATTTTTTTTTTTTATTTTATGTTGAAATAACTCTGTTGGGAAGATAGACTATTTTTTAGATAGAGTAAAATTTACTTGCTGTCTCTACCATTCTATTTTACCTATGTACCCTTATTTCAATGTCACAAATCATTGTTAAGACCAACCCCAAACTAAACCTATCACACTTTTCCAAAGGTTCAGGAACAGTTATAATGCAGAAAATTCTAAGAATATTGTCAGAAAAATTTAAAAAGTATCAGAAAATATTTACAGTCAATGTAGATTATCTCCATTCAAAGCAAGATATGGCTATAAACCTCTATATAAACTGAGTATTATATGTTGTTAATGAAGCTTTCAAATTAGCCATTAGATCTCAATAAAAATCTAATTTTATCAAATGAGGAGAAAATGGTAGGGGAAATACATGAAAACTTATTTATTAATGCTAATGTTTTGGCCAGAATTTTGAACTTTCATCAGGGCTAAGAATAAAAACCAAGATAACAACCATAATGAATAGAAGGAATAATTATAATATTTTTTAATAATTTTCATTTTGTACATATTTTTACTTGCTAGATTTTCATATTTATTTTATTTTTTGTTTTTTCCTCTTTCTTAATTTTATTGTTACTTTTCTTGTCTAGCCTTTATCTTCTTATAATACTTAGACTAGACATTTTCTTTCAATACTATTTATGTGTTTATATTGTTAGTTTTTTATTTTTTAATTCCTTTTATTCCTTATGGTTCTTATCTTGTTTTGTGTTCTGATGAAGACTTGAAATTCTGACTGAAACGTTGGCACTAATGAATAAGTTTTTCCTTATTTGTATAATAAATAAGTCTTCTCCTCATTTATGGAAGGTCAAGTACTAACTAATCACTATGTAATTTTAACAGATTCTACTATTGTATGCAACTATCAAAAATATTCACTGACAACATATTACATTAAATTTATTAAACAATAGAATATAGTAGGTCCATTGTTCCATAAACAAATTTCCACAAACTTTATGAGAATGAATGTGTTAATGAGCTAGCAAAGCCAGGGATAGAAAGTGCAAAACTGATAATTAATTCATGTTTGATTTGTTGCATTTAATTTATAACATACACAAATTCTGGGCTAGATGAAACTTCAATGGAAGTTTTGGCCCAACAAAAAAAAAAAAAATTAATTAAAGGAGCTATGAACATTTTACGTGTTAATGATGATAAATTTGAGAACCACAAATATTTTTGGTCAAATATATACATAACCACAAACATTTTAATAAAATGATCTTAACTATCGCTCTCCTACTCAATAGGATGAAGGGGCCACATCCAAGATTTCGTCCTGGGTCTTAGCATTTTTTTGTCCCCAAAGATAATTTTTATTTTATAACGACATGATTTTTTACTTTATTTATAGAACGTAAATCAAAGCTTTATTTGAAACTGATATTGATAAAAATATTTGTTAAATAATATATCATTTAATTTCAACTTTATAAAGGATGTATAAAATTAAAAAGTGGTCCATGTTTCACTACCATTTATGTAAATGGGACTAATGTTGTGGTAATCTATTAAATGCAGTCATTGCTCTCTTTATTAACACTAACGGGATGCTCAAATTGATTTAAATAGGAGGGTTGCTGACCTAAGGTTCTCATTCTGGAAGGATTTTCACTTCTAAAATTTAAAACCTCATTTTAATGTAAGATGTGAATTTTCTTTTCTTTCTTTCATTGCATCATAAAGCCTCTCTTTTTTTTTTTTTTTTAGGTCTGTTGATTTCATAAATATTATCTTTTAGAGGTCCAGATTGACATTTTAATAAAAAAAATTCTCTCATTTATATATAATTTAGAACCTTATGTTAAGGCAAGTGTTATTCAGAATCGTAACAAACAAAATTATGTTCATAAAATAAAAATATACTGATATATTATTTTGTTTAAGCAAGGGAGTCGATTAGAGAATAAATCCCCTTTTACTAAAAAGTTAAATTCTTATAAATTTGTCTGTACATTGTATATGTTTAGAATTCATTAAATAGTACATAACTCAAATTTTTATAAATATTATTCAATCGCAGGAAATAGAGAAAATAATGGATTAAAAGTGTTACATCTTCCTATGTTGTTGTGGGGAGGATGGATAATTTCAAAATTAAAATCACATGTTTTTCAAAAATCTTTGGAAAAGGTAATATTTCTGGTCCTATTGTAATTTGGAAAATTCTCTCAAAATTGTTTTGGTTTGTCAAATTTTAGATATTGCCTCTTCCTCCTCCATGTAGCAATCTCAAGGTGTTCCTATACTACTTAATGCAGCAGTGATGTGGATTATAGTTGATTGAAGGTACAAACGTGCTTAGGATTTATAAGTTGAAGAATGTTTTTGAGGGAGGACAAATACATATATTTTATGTAAGATAGGTTTTGGTACTATAATTACATGTTTCTAGAATACTTTTTTTTTTACTTGAATCTAAGTGAAGCAAAAGCTAGACGAAATAACTGGACCAAAAAAAGATATACTTTATTATAGATAAAAATACTAATATATAAATAAAAATTCACATATTAAAAATTATTTTGCCACGGTATATCATCACAGTTAAAAAACTATATAGAGTAAAAAGTTGAGTTATATATACTGATGGTGTATATATAGAATTATTCCTATTTTGAGATTTCCAAAACCTGATTAGGTCTGCCATCAATATTTTTTTTTATTGTATTTTTAAAAAACAATATTTTTGAATCATTTGTAAGAAGTAGTAATTAAGTAGTTTTGGATTTTCAAATTAATTGAAATATTCACATATGTATAGGGTGTTTTTTTAAGCCCGATAGAACTTGAAATTGTAAAAAATAACACAAAAAATTAAATTGTAATCAAAATTTTTTTTTATTCGAAAGATCAATACGTGACATTAACATTTGAAAATGATTTCGGGCATATGGGCACCGCGGCTGTTCTTGACGAAGCGCATTCTGGACGTCCAATTTTGGGCCACTTTTTCGAGCACTGCTGGCCGTATGTCACGAATAACACGAACAATGCTGGCCTCCAAGGCGTCAATTGTTGCTGGTTTATCAGCATAAACCAGTGACTTCACATAGCCCCACAGGAAATAATCGAGAGGTGTCAAATCGCACGACCATATGCGGCAATTTTGCTTATTAACAAACCCGTTAAGCCAAAAATGCGCCTCATCGCTGAACACAATTTTACAGAATGCGCTTCGTCAAGAACAGCCGCGGTGCCCATATGCCCGAAATCATTTTCAAATGTTAATGTCACGTATTGATCTTTCGAATAAAAAAAAAATTTGATTACAATTTAATTTTTTGTGTTATTTTTTACAATTTCAAGTTCTATCGGGCTTAAAAAAAAACCCTATATTTACCAAACTATGGTGTGCGTGTAAGTTAAATAAGAGGCTGTTATCGATATATAGTATAAACTATATATCGATAACAGATAAACGATAGATAACAGAAAAACGATATAGTAAAAACTAAAACTAGTTTTTCGGAGAAAAACAATTAAAATAGTATTAAGGTATACAAAATTTCCAACAAAATGCGCACATCACCACTTTATTTTAAAGTAAACTGCAACGCCACTAGAGTGCGATATAAAAATAAACCAGATATCGAAGAAGCAAACAGGACAACTTTAGGAATGATGTTAAACATTTTTTTCTCTACGATTTTGCTGGTTTATTGGGACGCTAAATGCGAATTTCAAGTTTCCCACCTTCCTAATAGGCGGCTTTACAACAATAATAGAAAATTAAAAACCAAAACGTAAATGTTTTCAATTGTGTACTTATAACTCGAAGACTTAGCATTTTTCAAAGATAAACACTCAACAAAAAATTAACCATACACAATTACCAACGAAATGTGTATATTATATTTTATCTCCAACCAACATTTGAAGCTGCAAGAGCGTATTTAAGAAAGTTCACTTTTCAGTTCTATTTGAAAAATACTGAAGAATTTCATCTTAACTGTCCAATTTGACCTAACCATGCCTGACATTTGTAATATAGTTTCATGAACATGAAGTTGATCATGGGGGGGGGGGGCATCAGATAGTATAAAGGGAGGTTTTTTATAATTCACTGGCGACAGAAAAGAGGTCTCTTCAATACACGCTCTAGCAACATCACAGGATAGTAAAAAATGAAACTAGTTATACGTATTTCGTAGGAAATCATGTATCCTTTAATTTTTTATTGAATTTTTATCCTAGAAAAGTACTTTATTTTCGAGTTATAAGCAAAATAAAATATGAAAATATTAAAAAATATTTGGAAGATCGTTTATTGGCCGTCTGTAATATTTAAATGAAGATGGTCTGGTTGTGGTTAAAATAAATCAAATAGTAATTAAACTATTTATTATGAGCTTACGTTTTGCTCCACTTCATCAGGGCTGAAAAAGATATAAACAACTAAAATAATGTAACAAAGTAAGATAAAAGATAACATGAAATAAAATTAATTAAAAATGTAAAAAGAAATGAAATAATATTAAGAAATATCTTACTCTTAATATAATTTTATAAATTGTGTTACTCTAATATTATTTTATTTCTTTTAGCTTTCAAATGTAATATCATTTGTTAACAGTTAAATTTCCCCACTCCCCTACCTTGTTCTTACCTTGCATCCGCCTCAAGCTCATTCTTTACCTTTCTGTCTTCCTGGAAGGTGGGTGTCCTATTATGTTTATTATTTTTTGTTTTTCTTGGTGTTTATTTTATTCTTTATTTCACATATTTTCCGTGATTTAGTGCGTACTGTATTTTTTGTATTTCTCTGTTAACTACTTATTATTATCATTATGTTAATACTTTTTTTGTAAGTCATGTTTCTTTATACTTTTCACTGTGCATCTTATTTTTATTTTCTTTATTTCGCTTCATTTATTTTATATATAAACTTTCACACAATTTAATAATTTTTAGCCATGCCTTATTTTACTTTCATGTTTTCTGTTCTCTTACTTTGTTACATTATTTTAGTTCTTTGTATCTTTTTAGTCCTGACGAAGCTCAGCAAAGTGGGGCGAAGCTTAGGCCTGCAATAAATAGTTTAAGTACTATTTGAGTTGTTTTAACCCTACCAGGACATCTTCCTTTTATATTTATATTTTAGTTTTTATTTATTTAATATTATTTTATTTATTTAATATTATTTATTATTATCTTTGTGAAACCACCCGCAAAATGAGAAACCTTTAATCAAATTCAGCATCCCAAAAACTAAATAAGATCGTTGAGACCATGAAAAACTTCTATACTTTTTCTCTGAAAATGTCCCGTCTGAGTCTTCGATATTAATTTTCGTCTAAGAAAATCATAACTTTCTGTTCATAAATTATATCTTCTTACTTTTGTTTTCGTTAGATACATACAAAATACACTCGTTACATTTACCAAATCTATTTTATTAAAGAACCTATCTTTGTCCCGTTTCCCTCTTACAGAACATTCCACCACCATATAATTTTTTATAACTCTTTTGATTCTTTACTTGCATGAAAAAAGAAAAGTTTTTTGCAATGTTTCAACAGATTTTTTTTTTATCCCATTATCCTTGCCCTATAGTAAAATATGTCGAATTTCTTTCGGTTAATGGCGGCGCTCAGCCAAAGAAAGAAACAAGGAAGCTTTGAAAATGTTTGATGAACTTGATAGTGTCTTGAGGAGTGTCAGTTATTCCAAATGAAGCCGTTGTCGGCTCTCCGTTCAAAGGGACCGGCTCAAAGTCAATTATTTAAATATTTTGGTAATTATTGAATACAAATTCTGTTATTTAATAAAAGAAAACAAAGTAGATTAAAGTGATATTTTTTTCTGTTAAATTTAATTTTAAAAAAACGGATAAATATATGTATTAAGTTTTCTTTTAGCTTGATAATTAACGGATCACTCCCAAGTCTATATTGAGTATAGGGATTAAAATTCCAATTCCAGAATATTATTCTGGATAACATTTTTGAGAACGGACCACTATTGGCTCAGTATATTTTAGAAAAATGTAACACAAACTTGAATAGATATTCTGCGGATTCAGTCTTAAATTTTTTTGAAGTCTCGTTTTGGAACCAATCTCCTACGTAATTATACGATAATTATCTTCTGCTTACAGTCATCTACGATTCGGCTGCCAATACCCTTCCATTTGATGCAGTAGCCAATTATGTATTAATTAAAAATGACATTTCTGTCAGAACCATTTATTCTGTACGATAACCATATCATTCTGTTTATTATTTTTCTTTGTTTTATAATTTTTATGTTTTAAAATTTATTCATTATACGCTCTGTTATGTAAAATTATGTTGATCTTTATTTATTAATTTATTTTGAAGTGTAGTCTCTTATGGTTATGAAATGAAATAAGCTGCCTAATACTCTATATATTATTGGATTCATATTTTGTTATTTGGCACCAAAGTGATAGGTTACCCTAGGAAGTTCTTCGGAATTTCTTTGTTTTTAACTAACGGACCATTGAATGTTTTGTGCACCCATACCTCCGTAATCGTCTACGATTGAGGAAAAATATAGCATTTTAAAAATTGTACCAAACAATTAAAAAAAAAAATTCTAAATAATATTAATACAATTACAGTCACGTTTATGCACGTCAATCTTTATGAATTAAATTTTCACTGAGATCATTCACTCATTGTCATAAAAAAATATATCTCTTCAAAAAACTCTATGAACGCCCATCACTATTATTGTTAGAAGACATTTCCGTCAGTATGTGTATCATCTATTCAATTATACATAAACAAAGAACAAAATATATTAGATCTGTGTACTAATTACAAATATATTCATAAATAATATTTGTTAATAAAAGTACATAATTCATATAAACCATTATACGTCTTTACATTGTGAAAAATGGAAATAAAAAATCATAACATATTTAAAGTCTAAACAGCTACTTCAATATGTGTTCTTTAACAGATGCCATATATTTAATTCATTCCAACAGTTTAATTAAATATTTGTTATCTCAATCCACACGAATTTCCTTACAACTTTGGCTGCTAGGACCAATACAATAATTCTTCACTAATATTGTTCCGATTAGGGATGTTATTTGTTTATTTTTAGTTTATCTTTTTTTTACAGTTTAATTATCATTCTCAAGAATCCCAGAAATGTTCCAGGAGATGCACTTATTTATTATTATTATTACTTTTATTTTATTTTTATACCAGATCGGCCTAGTGGGCCTTACATGGTTGATATAACTTATATATATATATTTTTTAACAGATGATTATGAGGGGGTATAGTCATACAAATGACTCCCCTAACTATATAAAATGTTCTTATTAAAAGAAAAAAAAAAGAAAATAAATAGATAAGAATAATGCTTCTTAATAAAAGAGGAAAGTAAAATTAATAACAAAAAATAATGATATCGGTACACTTAAATAAAACAAACAATTGTCTTCTAATAGTAAAAAGAAACAAGTTAATTTGAAAAAGGGAAGAGAGAAGAAAAGAGAGAAAAAAAAATAATAATAATGAATAAATAAAATGAATAATAATAATAAGTAAATAGAGGTAGTGTGACTATGAATTAATTTTATATTTATTAAAAATTTTTAAAGAATATTTATTATTATTTGAAAAATTAAACTAAAAGTGATCGGGTTACCATGGTGAAATGAGCAAAATACTATTAAAACATAACCAACACCAAATTGTGATATGTTCAATAATAATGGTCTGATTTAAGCGATCTTTTTGTGCTTATTTTGGTCATAATTTTATCATTCATCTTTTTAGAATCAGTAGAACCTACAAAATAATATGATAAATAATATAAGTGCAACAAAATCGATCACTTATTCAAGAGACAATTAATTATATTATAATTATTTTATCAAATTAAATTCATCATATCCACTGAATACATATTTAATTAAAAACGTCTAAAAATAGCACACTGATCCCTCCTAATTTCACGGTGATCAAAACCGTAGCTGTAGAAAATTGGGTAACAAGGTGACGTGCATTTGGCTCACCCGTTTGGACGAATGCTGTGGTTAAACAGTGCCATGCAAACGTAATAGGAACATATCGATTAAAATTAGCAAAAATGTATTCCAAGTGAGACTCATTCAACTCGTGAAATAGATTAGATTATTAATAATGTAAAATGTACTGCGAATAAAAATCTATAACAGCCTCTTATTTGACTTACACGCACACCATAGTTTGGTAATAATGAATAAATTCAATTAATTTGAAAATCCGAAACTACTTAATTGCTACTTCTCACAAATGATTCAAATATATTGTTTTTTAAAAATACAATTAAAAAAATATTGATGGCAGACCTAATCAGATTTTGGAAATCTTGAAATAGAAATACTTGTATATATACACCATCAGTAGAGTAATACTTTATTCATCTATGCTGCCCAAATACATCAGGTTGCTACATACACAGCATACTTATCAATCCGTAATCGGACATATATAAATTACATGGTATAATAAAACAATAAAAAACAGTTTTTTTTTCCTGGCAGAATTTTTTTTCTTTACTCCATATAGTTTGCTCGGTCAATACCTCAATGAAACTTACACAAAAGTTGCTCCAATATGTACACCTTTTGTGGGAATTCAGTCTCACCACAATAGTCAATAAAGCTCAATTTTTTCTGGTCTATTAAAAATTTTTAAAAACGAATTTTTCTAGTATTAAATTGGAAGTTGCCGTAGAAATATAGAAAAAAATATTTCAAGAGACAAACCTACTTTTGAAAAACTACAATTGGTGCAATAATTTTCGTTGGTATTGGTTTGGCTGAAATATTTTTTTGCTTAATAGTTTAAAACAAAATAACAACAACCAGGAAAGACTCAATTTTTCCCAATATCGAAATAATGTCGGTAAGATTAGGTCTACAGCTCACAAATATTGTTTGATGAGAGAACCAAATACGGTGAATTCATTTATAGTTTAGTCTAAGAAACTACACCAATCACTATTATTAAACAAATTTCATTTTGGAGGGTTTTTTCACACTTCCCTTAGGGCTGAATCACACCGATTGCCATCGAATAAATACACGGTAACCTAGAGGGGTTTTCTAGGCACAAAAATTCCTTAAAAGTGGGGTTGAATTCAGTGAAAATTTTATACTGTCCATAAATATTTTTTTCTTTTTGGTATTTAAGGTACTGTGTCGATCTGCAGCACCTCCAAATTGGATTAGAGGGTTGAAAATCTGAAGTGAATTAAGTTTGTGTTTTTGCCTAACACATCCATTTTAACATCGGTTTAAGCATCAATGAAATAAATCAATTGGAATCTGATTTCCAAACAAAAGCAATGAGAATATAGGTTCTTAGTGGTAGAGTTCTACTGCTGGAGGTTTATTTTTTTTATTTATTTTTTTTACTTTGTTGGTAAGACTAAAAGTGTTTGGTAAGAGGTACATCTGTTTTATATTTTTTACATAAATAAAACGGTACTGTGTGGTTCCTTTTTGTCTGTTTTGAAGGCTTTAGTGGAGCATTTTAAATTAAATTGAGAATAATTGGAGAAGTTTGTCGGGGGTGCGGTCAGCAAAGAACAACATAAATAAACAAAACCATATTTATTTAATGCTGACGTTTTGACCTGAGTTTCAGGTCTTCATCAGGACTATAGAACAAAAGAGATAACAACAACATTTAGAGAAACTGAATATTTTGTTCTATAGCCCTGATGAAGACCTGAAACTCAGGTCGAAACGTCGGCATAAAATAAATAAATATGGTTTTGTTTATTTATGTTGTTCTTTG
>NW_027106859.1:0-5838 GCF_000696795.3 Halyomorpha halys | reverse complement strand
TTAACTGCGATTCTTAGGACTTTATTTTGAAAACATTGTAGTTTTTTCCTTTTCGTGAAGGATGCCGCTCCCCAGACTTCACAGTCGTACATCAGCTGTGGCCTGAGAATTGTTTTAAATATAAGAACAGTTGTTTCTGATTTTAGTTTGGAATTTCCGTTTAGGATAGGATATAGAATTGCTAACCTTGCATAAGTTTGAGTTAGTTTGATGTACTCAGGCTATACTTTCTCGTATTAATTTTCAAAATATGTCTTTCAATTAACCGATTGACTAAAATTCAACAGTTTTCAAAAAAGTACTTTTAATAATATTACTCGTTGTAAAAATATAACAGAAATATTAAAATCTAACAGTTTAACAAGATTTATATCCTACTCTGAAGAATTTATTTATTATGTTTAAAAAACAATCAATAGAGTTTGTCATCCTGTCAACTGAAAGGCTCAAATATACGTAGATGAGGTTAAATTAAAAAACTATTTCATCTCTATGGTAACAAGAAAAAAAATTAACAAACTGGCCAAACGGAACAGCGCCCGCCAGTTTAACGTCAAACTCGTAATTTATTATATACTTTTTTAGTTATTCGCCATTACATTCTGAGAATTTATATGCTGCTCATTATTTTTTCAAAATCTTTGGCTTTCCATTTATATAATATAATAAACCTTTATCACAAGTTTTATTTCCAGAAATGTTTTTTCGACCATGAAAATCAAATTTTCCTATTATCTCCTCAAATTAATTATCAAATATTTTTCATAGTTTATTTTATGTGGTAATGAATATAATCTAAAAATTCGTGATCGCTAGTACATGTTACGATTTTGGACAACTATAACAATGGAAATATATCTCACATATTGTGTCAGAACAAAGAATTTATTATGTATGACATGGCGGCTAAAAATAATAAAATTATTTTTATATTTAACGTATAAAGAATTTTTATTCATTTTTTAAAATTTTTATAGTAAAATTTGAAGAGAAAAAAGAACTGAGAGAGGATTCATTAAATGTAGATTTCCTAAAACTGTGTTCTTGTATATTACGCCATATAACTCAATGATTGTGTAAACGTTTAAAGATTTATATCAAAACTATAACTAGATGGAAAAGAAAATCTATCAATCGCTTCAAAAAGTTAAGCTTTTACGTATCCAACTTTTATTCAATTTTCAAGCTGAATATAAACTTTATTACGGGATACAAAGAGATGTAAAAAGAAAAATCCCAAAACTACTCTCTTCGTATAATAAGGGGTGGAATAAAATTGCGGAAAAGTGGGGAGGTTAACCGAGCAATATTACAAGAGCGCTCAGGAAGGATTACCATGCTCTAATTTTCCGGTGGTCTCCCCCCCCCCACTCTTCCACGACGGGAAAGGGTTCATTTCCCCAATAAGAACCGCCGCAGGAAATGCTCCCCCAAAAGAATATTTCTTGTAGAATAAAAAAGAACACTAACTGATCCTTTGAAGCTGACGGGCAACTACCAGCAGCAACAATTCATCAAATCCCTCTCCAACACCACTCTCTCGAAAAAGTAAAAAGAATTTCACTTTCAAATCGGATCCTTTTATTTGGTTGCTCCTAACGTGAACCTCTATTAAAATACTATTATGCTAACCTGGAGGGCTCTTTGGACATTACCGCCTCCCTAGAACTCTTTATTTATTCCCTTCCTAAATTCAAATTCGTTTTTTCAACGCCGGTGTTTCCTTTACTTTACGCATTTAAATATTTATGTCCACTTATTCAAGTGTAATTGCAGGCTTAAGTTGGGAAAGAAGTAAAGCATTGATCAAACAAGAGCTTTAGTGAATCCTTAATCTTGGAGATTGCCTTCTCATTTGCATTCATTCTGAGTCGTCATCTATTTTATCTAACTTGTCAACATTCGGTTGGAAATTATCAGTAACATATGTAGAGCACTATTTTTGATTTGTTTAAATATAACATACATATGTTTCAATACAATATGGAACTCTGATTTTACACGCGCTTTTGTGTGCTAAAGATAGGATAGAGAGTGACAAAATGAAAATATATCACAAATAGCCTGCCTACTTCTAATAACCTCTTATGCGCAAAAACTAATAATATGCTAATTTGGCTAAGGTAAGAATTATCTTTTATCCTCCATAGGTAGAACCATGGTTGTTACCCTTTCCAGCAGTCAAAAATAACTACTTCAGCCGCAATTATAACATTAAAAAAGTTCAATAAATTTAAAACTAATCACCACGATTGGAACTTCATTTTTACAAATGGTTCCAAAACAGTGGAAAGAGCTGGCACTCCTGTCGATTCAGATAAGCACACCTTCTTATTTTCGTTACTATCATATTGTTCGGTGTACATTGCAGAACTCATCGGAATGAATTGCGCAGTTTGCAATATCCCTCTACACTGCCCCCGCTCGGTCATCTGTTCTTACAATTTCCCTAGGATTTCTAGGAATCTGCTCTGAAATCTTCACAAGATCCATCTTCAACTCCATTAATAATAGAGTTGAACGTTCTTTTTACAGGTTCTTTAGGAAAAGAGGAAAGTTAACAAAAATATTGTTATAGTAAATATTTTTAATGTTTGAACTGAGTGGAGGAAGGTTACAAGCAACGTTGTGATAAAGTTTTAACAAGTGACTGTGATAAATGAATTTTAATTTTTGTTTTTAATGTAAAAGTTGACTAATTAGGTAATTAGACATAATGTAGGATATACTTATTAACAAAAGAATATGTTTACCTAATGTTTTTAATGTTTCATAGAAATTGTTGTTGTGACCTGGGCAGAATAGCCTGCATGAAGTTGAGTGTTTAAATAATTTTAGTTCCAAAATTATATTAAGGTAAGATAAATAATAAATAATAATGCCAAGTAATTTGAATTGTTAAGATCATATATGTAATAAAAGCTGTTTTATGGTAGATGTCCATAAACTACCATGTCCCTGAGGATGGCCGGATTGGCCGAAAATGTGTTGAGACAAAAATGGATAAATATTGAATTATTTATTTAAACAAGATTAACCAGTCTAAGAAAGTGTAAAGATTATAAATATATATATTATCTTTAAAAACAAATTATAACTGTGGTTAATAATGATTTTTAATAATAAATGTTTATTTTAACTTTTCATTCATCTTGGCCCACTTAGGAAACCTTATCCACTTCCCCTAACATGTTTTCTATAACGATCTTTCTGAATAAATAAATTTAATATTAAATATTTCTTTTTAGTACTATCACTTGTTTTGTTGAATATATATTGAAAAAAAACATGTTCCGTTCCAACCCACGAAGAGGTCCAGACTTCTTACTTTGTAAGAAAGTAATGTTTCTTGAACAACAGTTGTTCGGGGGGCTGATTTGTTCATGATCACACTCAACCGATGTGATTAACTGGTTTCTTCCCCAATTAATTGCATCTACTTTTGGAGGCTGAGTGTGCCCAAGAAGTGCTCCTGAACCCACAGGGTCGACTCACGCTGATTTAAAAGAATAAATAATTACCTGACACAAATGAATTTGAATTTTGGGCCCAGGATATAGAAACATAGCGCCTTACTCAATAAGATAGGCTGGTAGTGGCCAATGTTATAACCAAAAATTAATAAGTAATCTATAAATTAAATATCGAGTCCCAGCCGACCCTCATTGAAACTCTTCTCCAAGAATAAACATAAAGTGGAAACAACAAAGATTAAAATTATATATTATATAGAAAACAGCCACAGTTCCTAAAAATGAAAAAAAAAAAAGTAGCTGAATTCGTTCAAATTTAAATCGAACCTAATCATAACTAAAAAAAAAATTTCTCAGTCTTTTTAATTAATACTTTTTCCCCAATAGGTATCTTGATTTTTTATAATGTTTTGCTTGATTTGATTTTAGGAAAATTAGTTTTACCTTAATATTTCTTATAATAATAAATTGTAGCCCAACCATTATACCCCTATCTGTCCCTTTCTTTGTTGTAGTTATCTAGACAATCATTGTAAAAATACTTAGTCGGTTAATTGATTTTAGTACCTTTGTATTTAGTTTGTTTTTTTTTATTGGCTTATATAACATAGAATTATATAATTTATCGTTTTATAAGTATACTGCTCTAACACATTTTATTTTATGATATGGTCATCACTGGGCTTTGACAACGGCGGTACAACGGGTGGTTTATTATTTTCAAAATAAAATCTTCCCTACTTGTTAGTATTGTAGCTGTAATACGCACAAATTTATTTTTAAAAAACATAAGACTCTGCAGTAACATAAGAAGATTATGTGATTTGCTAATTTTTAATATTTGTTGCAATTCGGAAACAACTACAGTTATCTTTTGGCAAAAAACATTAAACTGTCCGCTGCCAAAGAGTCTGAATTCCTATTGATGGACAATTAAACATTGTTCTTAAGGTGACGTTTACGTTTGAGAGAGCATTCCGTTACAAGAGGTTTTACTCTATCTACAATTTGTTATTTTGTTAGAAAGATTACTCAATAAAAAAATCATAAAACACAGATGTTGCATGTTTGGAAAAACGCTGATTGATTTGTTACTTTTTCAATTGTTTATCTTTGATATATACATTTATACTTTTATAGTTTATAGTATTAGTACACTTTATACTTTTTTGGACTATTTAGATACTTTCGTTTTGTATACTTTTATGATATGTGATCTAAAATGAGAAATATCCCCACTATTTTATTTTCCAACATACCAAATAAAGGCTGTAGGAAATGAAAAAGGAGTTTAGGTAAGAGCCTGCAGTTTTTCACACTAAAAGAAATAAATTGCAAGAAGCTTTTCCGAGATAAGACTGTTGCAGGTCTTTCAATTTCGGACGAACAACAGGAATCAATCTCAGGCCTCAGATCATTGTCCTTGGGAGAAACCAGCAAGATATTTCTCCCAGTAATATTTTTATACCATATACCATAATGTAAAAATTTTACGGTCGTAAAAGACCTGCTCATGTTGTCCCTTGAGCACCAATAGCGATTCTATTGAAGTACAGATAAATTTAAACTTACATATACATTTAATTTGAATTATTTACATAACTATAATTATGATTTACGATTGCTATATTATTACTAATAATAAATATATTACATAGAATATTACTATAGCTCTTATTATTATCATTATCATATTAATCATTATTAAAACAATGTTTAAATAAATTAATAAAAATATATATTTTGAAATAAATAGTGGTCAATGATAACAATGTTATACATAGTAGTATCATTATTCCACCTAAGTTTTCACAAATCTTTTGGTAAACCCTTTTATTACCAAAATTAAGTAATGTCATTATCTCGTTAATTGCATAAAGGTATAATGCAACTCATGGAGTCTCTTAAAACTAACTACAATCCTTATTGCTTTTTACAATTTTATTTATTATTGGGTAAATCCCATCAAATCACCTTTACCCTTCATCGTAAACCGACCGACTGCCCATAATGAAAAGACAGGAAACTGCACGTCGATCTCGACTATTACAGGACTTACTACTGGACAAACGGTCAAAACTTCCAATTCATTACAAAAGACTGATCTACATGACTGTAATAAGGCCAATCTAGACATACGGAGATGAGCTTTGGGGCTCTACTAAACCTTCGAATTCCTCTCGTATCCAATCATTCCAATCCAAATTCCTTCGTAAAATCCTCATTGCTCTTTATTTTTTGTTACTAATAAAACCATCCATAAAGACCTAAATGTTCCATATGTAACCGATCTAGCCCGAACCCGATATTATTCCTTCCATAATAAACTCCCTAACCACTCAAACCCCCTAGTTTCTAACCTTGC
>NW_027106858.1:15079-16749 GCF_000696795.3 Halyomorpha halys | reverse complement strand
CTAGCCACGTCCTGGACATCGACCCCGAGCTCCTCCATGAAGCTCCTAGTTGTGCTGGGAATCGTTCCACGTCTCGTTCTCCGAAGCCCTCACGGAACTTCTCATTGAGGAAAGCGTTATTTATTATTTATTTATTTATGGCAAACCATCTATCTGGATTTTCATTCCATTGCAATTATTATATTATTCATAGATTTATTAAATGTAAATAAATACTTTGTTCCTTTGTGTAGCTTTGAGGATCATATCACCCAATAATACTTCCTAGTATGTTATATGTTTCAATGGTAATAATATTTTAAACATTAAGATGTATTTTATTATCAAATTAACGCAATTTTGATCATTTTTTTCCTCTCAACTTTAATTCTTTAAAATTCTCCAACGTTTCGGCCCTCATGCCATTCTCAAGTACACAACCTACAAAAAAAGTTTTTTGTTTTTATATAACAATCACATTATTTCCTTCAACTACACACTGATTTCTTTGGCCATACCTTCAATATTGATGTCATTGTTTTTTTTTTAAAACCCAAAATTTCAGGCTAATTGCCCTTGTCACATCTTTAAAATAATCTCATAATCACTTCATAAAATTTTGTTTTTAATAGATTTCTTACTAACTTAACTTTTTTTAATATATTGATATCCTAGATTTAAAACTTTTTTACAAACCACTTTCTCTCCTTTCATTTATATTTACAACTTTATATTACTAAAACTGAACCTACCCTCAACAGGTTAGGACTCTGTTATCACCTTATCATATAACAATAATTTTTTATCATTAATTTACATTTTTAATATAATTTAATTAACATTTATTTTTAACTATTTTGCTTATATTTAAAATCCATAATTAATATATTCTTATTTTATGTGTATTTTTTAACCATAAATGTACCCCCTCTTTATTAGCCAATTAGCCTGCACTTTTGGGTTTTTAAAAAAGCAATGACATGAACATTGAAGGTATGGCGAAAGAAATCAGTGTGTAGTTGAAGGAAATAATGTAACTGTTATATAAAAACAAAAAAAAATGTTTGAAGGTTGTGTCCTTGAGAATGGCATGAGTGCCCTAACGTTGGAGAATTTTAAAGAATAAAAGTTGAGAGAAAAAAAAAAAGATCAAAATTTTGTTAATTTCATAATAAACTAAACCACTCTAAAACAATCATATATAAAAAATAATTAATCTAATTAAGATGTATAATTAATAATATAGGCAATGCAATAATAATAGTTATAAGGACTCAAATAATTTTAATTAATATAAATATATTTGGATAATTGTCATCAGTAATTATTCTGGCATCCCATTTTGTTTTAATATAAAAACGGACAGAACTTTCTAGTAGGCGTGATTTACTTTCTCCTAAATTTCAACTAGAATTTTAAGAATTACCGATCACTAATTAGAAGGTTTTAAAGAAACTCGTTAGATTTCCTTCAATCCGATAATGCCACGAGTATCATCGAGATAATGAAGATGGAACCGTTCAAAAGACTTTGGTGGTTCTTCGTCAATTTTGAAGGTGACTTAATTAATTCGAAACGTTCCTCTAATTAAAGAGCCTTGATCAGAGCCGTATACAGAAGGCGAATAAGAAGGAACTCAGGACTTGTGTTTCAATGGAGCTTTCATCAGTAATCTTGAATTAATTTTCCTA
>NW_027106858.1:14173-15029 GCF_000696795.3 Halyomorpha halys | reverse complement strand
GAGCTTTCATCAGTAATCTTGAATTAATTTTCCTACCTCATCTCACTATGGAACTTTCAGCTTTGGATTTAGGATTTCAATAACGCTCATTGACTCAATTATATATATCGAAAATTTCTTTACAGTGTATGAATGTTCTTATAATAGTACAAGAGCCTTGAAGAAAAAAAGGCAGTTATTTCACCCCAATTTTTGATTACTTTAATGAAAACTAGATATAATTACTAGTCAAAATTGATGAGTCTGCCAAGTATAGGTAAGGGAAATAAAAAATGGCGGCTGTTTCAAAACCTTAAAAAAACATTAATTTTTTATTCAGAGCTCTATATCTTAAAAACTAACAACAACCCTAGAAAATCTAAGAGAACAATATTTAAAGAAGAGTAAATCTGCTAAAATATGAGCCATAATAGAGCTATTTACGTCCAATAGTTCTGGAGATATAGCTTTTTAAAAATCAAAATTTCTTAAAAATCTACTGAAATATTAGGAATTAGTTAATTTATTTTGAGAAATCTATATCTTAGGAACTATGTAACGTACAAATGTTTATTAGCAATCAAATTAAAATTAGTTTGATAGACTATAAAGAAGTTTAAAATGTTGGAATTTTTGAAAAAATATATCTCTAGATCTATAAGACTCAGACCTGTTTGTCAACACTCGAAATAAAGGAAATTTAACTTTCTATAAAGTAGTTTATGACACTTATACTTGTAGGGGTAGTAGTTTTTATGATATTCACATATGAATTTAAATTTGGCAAATGAAAATTTGTCCGAACAACTGCTATGTTCTAGTAGCAGATTTACTTGTGATGCCAGGATAATTGCTGAAGGCAATTATCCAAAAATAA
>NW_027106858.1:9360-10073 GCF_000696795.3 Halyomorpha halys | reverse complement strand
TCCCAGAAGGATACCCTGATCAGGGGCAGATGACGAAACACCTTAATAAACGACATATTGTTGAAATCATGGCTAATTCCTCGATACATAGCACAACTATTACATTTTGACCAGACAAAGTCGTAAGAAGGGCTATGAGACCTGGACGTCATCCCTTCTGAACAAGGTGTGGTCCTACGGAACTACATCCCCCGGTATGAATCATTCAAATCAAAGTATACATCATTGTAAATAAATACATAGTTCCTTTATGTAGTTTATTTACTATTATATTACTTTATTTTTTATTATATTATCCTTATTATATTAGATAACTAATGGTAACAATATTTTATAAAAATAAAGATATTTAATTGGTAACTGGTAAACACAAAATAGACCTTTGGAAAAGAATTCAATTATAATAATAGTTTTGCAGGACTCAATATAAATTAATTAATTTATTTTGGATAATTGCCTTCACCGATTATCCTGGCATCCCGACTAAATCTCGAGACAGTACATAGCACATCTCGGGATTTAGTCGGGATGCCAGGATAATTGCTGATGGCAATTGTACAAATGAATAACTTAATTAATTAATTAATTTATATTGATTCCTGTGAAACTATTACTATTATTGAATTCCTTTCCAAAGCCTTTTTAGTGTTTACCAGTTATCAATTATTGAATGTCTTTATATTTAATAAAATATTGTTACCATTTAAATGTAG
>NW_027106858.1:6305-6933 GCF_000696795.3 Halyomorpha halys | reverse complement strand
AGGATGAAATTTTTCTGTAAAGATGTGTTGGTCAGCGCTTCGTAGTTATCAACACCGCTGCAACTCTCTGGCTGGTCAAAAGTTGGTGGGCCCGCGTCTGTACTGACTCTTTAATGCAGTCAATATTCAAATACTTAATTAAATTAATTACCACAATTGTATTCATAAACGCAGTGGACTATATTATATGTTTATCACTAAGCCCTTAGAAGTAGACCAGCAATTAATTCTGTCGATGGGTTCTTGTAATTTATTTTTAATAGTATTAATGTTCTCCAACCTGCAAACAATCGCTAGTTCATCTGCAAACAGTAAAGGTTGGACGCTTCTTGGTAAATTGAGCCCTAGATCATTTATGGCAAGTGAGAATGAAGTGGGGCTAAGGACACAACCCTGAGAGACACCATTCAGCTTTTTATGATTTTGTGACAGCCAACTCGAACCTTAAAATGACGGTTAGTGAGAAATTGTTTTATAAAGCGATACATTTAAATGTTGTAAACCATAGCACATTTGACTGCAAATAACTGGAAATTGGATTTTTATTAAAAATCATTTATTAATTCTAATTTTAGTTCGCGATGTAATTAACTGATTTAAAATATATATATTATAATATATATCATAA
>NW_027106858.1:0-305 GCF_000696795.3 Halyomorpha halys | reverse complement strand
ACAGTGGCAAGAATGGAAGGATTGTCGAAATTAAAAGTATGATTCAGGTTTAATGTGTGTTCTGATAATTTAGATGCAAACTTTTTGAGTTTTTTTGCCCGCATCCGGACCATATTCCATTTATCTATACACTCGGTCAATCAATAATCTTCCAGATAATTTTTATTTATCGATGGTAATTTTTGATTAGTCTGATTGATATATTTTGATTTTTTTTTACAATTATATTTATACCAATAAATTATACAGTTTTGTTTAATTTGATTACGCATTTTACTTTAAACGGGTATGATTACAAGCAAACT
>NW_027106857.1:0-1361 GCF_000696795.3 Halyomorpha halys | reverse complement strand
TAGTTATTTACACCTAAAGGTGTATTTATTTTATACATATTGCACATGGCATTATAGTACTGGCACGGTCCAAACGAAACTATTTAATAATATATTTGTTAGAACTGTATTATTTTTTGTACGTGTTTCTTTAATCGTGCACTCATTGGGCCTGTAAAGTAAATCGAGTAACATTAAAGGTAATCCTTCCCGGCCGAGCCCGCTCCACTAAGGCCCCCCTTTCTTTCATACCCTTCATTAAAATAAAATTTAAACTTTCATACATATATAATACATGAAATTTATTATATATAATTTACATAAGTAAGGGTTTGATGCCGCTTTTCAATTTCAGGCGCTTTTTAAATATCGCTCCATCTTAAAGTCTCCTCTTCCCGTTTTAAGCTAATATTTAAAAAGTGATATAGGACCGTCGCTCTCCGGGAGTTTAGCGAGGCGGGTTCGGCGGGGAAGGATAGCCTTATTTTGATTATAATAATTTTCAGAGTTTGTAAAGTATTTGAGTGATCAAATTACTTGATATATGTTACTACTGCAACTTGAAAATGTAGATGGTAACATACAAGTGGAAAGCCTCTTCAATACGCTATTAAGTGCAAGTGTAGACTATGATACAGGTTAAGACTACTTTAGGGATCCATCTCATTAGTCCAGTGACACTTTTAAGCGAGTGTAGATTAATTGATTGTAATACCAATAATGGAGAACGAGCTAGAGGCACCACTACCCGACTCCCGCCCTCCATGGCAGCACTGACTTTTCAAACAATCATAGCGAGTAGGTTGGTCGATGTACGAAATGTCACAATCTCACAAGAGGAGATCATAACACAAAAAAAAAAGCCAATCCCTTTCCTTACAGGAGATCTATTACTTTATTTTCTACTGGTTTTTTGGTATTTAGGGTATGTTATATGTTTTGCTCCCGGTTTATTTAATTATTAGCATATTGATTTTATATCTATTTAGACATTGGCTGGTATAATGTATATATCATCCAGAGTGGATGGGGTTTTGCCATAATTTTGTTTCTATTAATCCGAGTTTCTAATAAAAAGTTTTTTTTTAAATTATTTATTTAATGTAATTTACAACTGTACAAAATAATACAATAGGTAAATATGTAGTATATTTCATATACACTTGAAAATCTTGGGAAGGAACCACCCATTGGTGGAACTTCAAACATTAATTTAAATTAGAAGGTCCCGTGGCCAATTCTTTTCAGACGCCTCGGACGATTATCAGTAATTGTTAAGGATAAAAGATTAAGAATTAATGGGTTAGGATGGTTAAGGAGTTTGGAATGAAAAGACGCATATCTGTTTTGGGTCAAATCTGCAACGAATGGGATGTTAAGGT
>NW_027106856.1:0-3921 GCF_000696795.3 Halyomorpha halys | reverse complement strand
TATATATATATATATGTATGTGTGTGTGTGTGTGTTTATTTATATACTATTCTACATCTAATGAAATTAATTTACTTTGTTCATTTTTATTTAAATTTTCACATATTTCAAATAATGTTTAGCTACACCATAGTTTACTTTTATTTCATATTATTTATTCTATTACTTTTAAGTATATTATTTTAGTTGTTTATATAATTTTTTAGCCCTGATGAAGCCCTGCAACGTTGGCTCACACTAAATAGTTAATATGTATATATAGTTGACCATCTTCTTATATAACAATATATTTTATTCAAAAACAGTCTTGTTTGGTTTTTCTTTAGTCTTTAGTTTATGAGATAATAAGGTATAAAAATTAGGGTTTCATAAAAAGGAATAAATAAGGGTTCATAAATCCACCCATTAAATGGAAAAAAATTTATGGTGCAAGAGAGGACAGCAATAGCAAGAGGTGGAACCAGGCTATGTGGGTTTAAGCTTCTAGTGAGCTGCCTATGATACATAGGCTCTGCCATATCTGGTTGTTTATTGCAAACTTGAGTATATTTTTCGTCCATATAATTGCTTAATAGGGCTGCCCGTAGCTCAGTGGTTAAAACAGTCTTACTAATTTGATGTCGATTGGCGGTACCGGTTCAGATCTGGCCTGGGGTGTTGACTTTTTTCTGTTGCTATGAAAATTTGCAGTTGAGAGTTTCTTGAGGTTTGAAAAACAATTAGCAACTTGGTTCCTGCCTAGAATACAACAGTTTATCAAAAGATAACTAAGTTAAGTACTATGGAATGAAATTGAAAACATTGCTGTAAGATCCCAAGCATATAATTGCCTTATGTCGTTTTTTATGACTTTTTATTTTTGAGCTAAGCTGTTCACACATAGAGCATCTTGCGAAACCTCTCTATTTGGACTGAGTTGTACCTCAAAAGTTGTATTTCCATTGAAAACTTAAATTCAATATTTTGTATGATCACGATATCAATCCTTTGTATATATCCCATATATAGGTAAGTGAAAGTAAAAAAGCAATAACTCATTTAAGTTAAGTAAGTACTGTTTAGCAGCTCTCTGTCTCTTTATGGTGTAATGAATCTTGTAAATTATTGACCACACAAACAGAATGAAAAGAATTTTTTAGGAGAGAACTTACTATTTAGTTCCAGTGATTTTTTTCTTCTGAATAAATATATTTTGTGATATTTTATAAATTATCTGAATTTTTGGACCATAGATATAATTTTAGAATCATCAATAGACTTTTATTTTAATTTTCAAAACTGAGATGATAAAAAAAAAAATTCTTGTATAATAATTTTATTGTTCCTGTGTTTACATTATATTCTTATTGACTTTCATCATAAAATTATCCTGAATGAACTCAACCATGAAACTTAGGATTTAGTTTGATCAAAATCTAAAAAAATTTGTTGTTCTTTCATTATACGTTCACATACATAGTGTTTTTCTTAAAACGTAGTTAAAAGTGACCCCCTACTTAGTATGGATCAAGTGGATTGTCATTTAGATATTTAAAATTCCTAAAGCATAATATAGGACAATGAAATAATTACTGAAATATGCAGGTTTTTTTATTATTATTCTAAAATAATTATTTCATCAATAGAAAACATACAACTGCAATATCCAATAAAGAACAGAAACAAAATATTAACACACAATAGGTTTTATAATGTTACGAATAACAAGAAAAGAAACTTTCATATACTAAAGACTAAATTTCATAATAGTTAAAATGAGGATAAAAAAATATTTTATTCAAACATTTATATTAAAATTGTATTTTAATCTTTCTTTTGATTTTTTAGCAGATATGTTTGTATTTGTATTTTTTATATAGCAGTCTCCGGCCTCTTTTTGACCCATTCTTTGATTCCTGGAAGAGAGTGTACCTTTTCCTCTAGTTCCTTGAAAGCGGGATATTTCTCTGCTAAATTAATCCCGATCAAACCAGATAAGGATGAACTGTAGCCCACAACATACAGCTCGGCCCATGAGAGCTGAAAAAAATTTTAATACATTAAATTTTTAAAGAATTATCTCACACTCCACCATTCTTGTGTCAGAATCAATGCCTGTGTGAATCTGGATTTGTTAACTTATGTTTTTTGTAAAATAATTATCAACCTTACCAGTGAGGATTGATTAAGTTGGCAATCTGTATGGTAATCCTGCCATAATTGGTTTACATGAGGATATTAGATTCTGGCAAACAAACAATAACTACTTCTCAGGTTTGAAATAATTGTTAATTAATTTGATAACAATTATGTTTTTAAAAATATTAAAAACAATATTTCAAGATTATCAAATATTAAATATCTGAAGGAAATGAATAAATGGAATTAAAGATAATAAAGGTTGACTTAAAAATCCTTTCAATGTAAATCCAATTAACTTTTACATTAGGTAAAAACAGATATTTTAGGATCATAATGGTAATATATTTTTATTTAAATATATAGTCCACTATTGAGGACTTACTGATATTATTAATTTTCAAAATTATCACTCTTTAAAGCCAAGGATAAGATGGTTTTTCAATAATTAATGGTTAAAAATATTTACTTTTCCATTTGCTAAATATCCTCCATTCTTTTTCATAAGATTTTCAATTTTTTTCATATAAAATGGAATGGTCTCATTAATGAGGATTTCCTTCAGTTTTTCCTTAACACTTGGAACTTCCATTTTGAAGCATCTTGAAACATCTGTAATGAAATAAATTTTCTAATGACATAATTTAATGATTTGTTGAATTATTAAATCTGTGGAATTTGTTTGATTATAACTGGTAAATTGAGACAATTGCTATATTAGAGCATTTGCGTTGGAGTATTCTCCTAAAATATACCTTGAAGTACTTAATGATAATATTCCTTCAAGTAACAAAGAACAATCTTCAGAGCCTTCAACAATAATTTTACTCAAGCTATTTTGTTGGAGAAAGGATTTATCTTAAGCGGCCATTTTGATATTAAATATTAATTTTATTTCTTACATCAGCTATTGTAAATTATTTTCGTATTTGACATGATTGAGCTCTCCGAAAGTTTTAGCATGATATTCAGTGTGGGACTAACTTTATTTATTCATGCAATGCCTTGTGATTCTGAATAATGCTTTTAATAATTTATTTACTAGACTTAATTTTTTTAGCAACATTAATAAAATAAATTATTATCCACAATATATGTATTTATTGATGATTGTTTTCTCGACTGTTGTAGGTATATATATGCTTTTTTTGTTGGTAAGTCTTAAGGATCAGTCAATAATACAACTTTGTACTAATACATCTTTTGGCAACGTTTCGCAACTTTATTGTTTGCGTAATCATGCCCTACAATGAAAAAAACACAGTTTTTAGAACATACATTCTCTTCAAATAATTTCCACAAAACTACAAGTACATAGTGAAATCTCTGACTAATAATCTGCCATAACTTGAGCAATGAGTAGTAATATGAAATATTAAAATAGATATCAGCTGGTTCTGTTTCTGAGCACAATTTTATTTTTTAAATAGAAAAACATTTTTGTAGGAATGTTCATTTGTAATGAAAGGTTTTAGTGGCCATCATAAAAACATTCTGTCGTGCAGTTCAGTTCTCTAAAAACCATTTGAACTTAAAATAAACATTTCTTTTTCAACATTGATGGGTTCACCTTGTCTTTTCGGGCCATAATAAGTTATGGCAGATATTTATTAGTCAGAGATTGCACTATGTACTTGTAGTTTTGAAGAGAATGTATGTTCTAAGAACTGTGTTTTTCTCATTGTAGAGCATGACTATGCTAACAATACAGTTGCGAAACAAAAGATTATTAGTCCAAAGTCACCAAAAGATTATTAGTACAAAGTTGTATTATTGATTGATCCTCAAGACCCATCATATACA
>NW_027106855.1:27445-28549 GCF_000696795.3 Halyomorpha halys | reverse complement strand
AATAAAAACAAATCCTATATACATATCATTGAAAAAACTCACAAGTTCCCTTAAATAAACGCTAAATACATAATATACACCTAATAATAAAAATTTTAAAAAAATTCACACAATACATGAACAAGTTAGAATGATAAAGAAATTATTTACAAAAATCAAAAACATAGCATGAAAGAGACAATATTTACAAACATCAATAACAATCTTAAAACAAAAAACAATAAATAGAATAACTAATTTTTCTGTAATACAATCTAGTATGAGAATACTACAGTTTATCATATTATCATTACCGGAAGTTTTAATTCTTCAATATGGACAGTTCTCCTCTTTTTGGGTTCTCTAATACTTTCTATTGTTACAATATTGTGTTCCCTTATAATTATCACCCTGAATGGACTAAAATATTAAAAATTATAAAGTAATAAATAAAAAAACCGAACAAGATATGCGATGCATGCATGCCATCCCTCCTCTGGATAATTCCCTTACTCATTAATTTCCATGCATGCGGTGGTGGATGACACCCAGGGAGTCGACTAATGGGCGAACGGCCTGAAACTTAATATCAACTACGCACCCCTGCGTGGAGTCCAGGAGCCAGTGGATAGCAAGGAGAAGTTGGGTCCCTCTGTCGCAAATGCGGCAGAGAGTCTGAGGACACCAGCTCATGTGCTGGGAAAATGCCCCAACAACTCCCTCCTCAGGGTCAAAGAAGAATTGATGAAGTTCCTTGAAAGAAAAGACTTCACCTGCTTCGAGGAGGTCAATTGTATTGACACCGACGGATCCGTAAGATATGCCGATAGTTGCGTTTACAAAAGTCGGAGACACGGGTCTTGTCTTGGATCCGACGGTAAGATTTGAAAGTAATGACCTCGAACAGGAAGGTGGAGTGGAAAGGGAAAAAAGAAAATATATGAAAAATGTGTCCCTTTCCGCGAGACCTTCGGAGAGAGAAAGTTCACCGTGAGAGGCCTCTGGTTTGGATCTCGCGGAACAATACCAGATAGAACAAGGAGCTCCTTAGGAGGCCAAGGTGTTAGCATTGGGGATATTGCGATCTTGGCGGAAAATATTATTTTGGACTCCCTGGGGATCATA
>NW_027106855.1:24927-27195 GCF_000696795.3 Halyomorpha halys | reverse complement strand
ATTGGAGGAGCAGAAATGAGAAATAAAAATAGGAATGAATTGTAACATTTGTATTTGTTGTACAGACCGAAATTTATTGTAAAAGGAAACTGTAGGGGGAAAAAAATTGTTTATTATATCTTATTATTGTATTTCTTTTTTTCTGATTATACCATGTATGTGTAATTTATATATGTCCGATTACGAGTTAATAAGTATGCTGTGTGAGATAGCAACCTATGTATTTAGTCAGCATAGATAAATAAAGTATTTCTCTACTTCTATGTCATCCTAGCCACGTTCTGGACATCGACCCCGAGTTCCTCCATGAAGCTCCATGAAACTTTGGTCTCGTTCTCCGAAGCCCTCACGGAACTCCTCCTTGAGGAAAGGGATACATTTATCGTAGATTTTCTTATTTTCCCTATCTACCTTATTTGCCTGGTCAAAGTCGTTATTTTTGTATGATAAGAATGTTTGCCGACTTCCCCTTCTTAGAAAAAGCAACTATATCCGCATATCTTGTGGATCCATCCGTATCTACATAGTAGACCTCGTCAAAGCAGGGAAAATCTCTTTCTTTTAGGAGCTTCATTAACTCGTATTTCACTCTATGATGTCGGCGTATTCTGAGGAGGGAGTTGCTGGGGCATTATAGGCACATGTGCTGGTGTGGACATGGGTGAGGGACCCAACTTCTCTATCCTGTCCGCTGACACCTGGGGCTCCACGTATGGGGTGCATAATTTATATTCAATTTCAGGGTATCAAACTTATCAGTGGCAAAACATATATCATTTTCACTTAACAATTTCAAAATGTCTCACTTTTTTTTTCTCACCCAAATTCTCTAAATTTATTTTGAAGTATATATTGAAGACGTTCAACAATGAGGATTGTTGAACGTCTTCAATATATACTATATTCAACTCTCTAGTTATAATTTTAATAGACCTTTGTCAATACTCGCGATATTGACTTCAATTATGTTATCCTTTGCTTTCTGCCTAATTATTAAATTTTCATCTTAAACAAGTTTAAACTTCTTTATAGGAGGATTTCCTGGTTTTGGAAAGATAATTATAATGGAATGTTTCCGTAGGAGATGAAAGTGGGTTGTTCTTAGGATACAATTATAGAGATATGTAAGGAATATTATAGCTTTGGAAGGAAGTTGGCGAAGGATTTGAGGAGTCATACCCTGGAGATTTACGAGGAGTTAGCACCCTTAGTTGATATTTGACCTCAGAAGGGGTGACTGCTCTAGGAGGTTAGGAAAGTGGGATTGGTGACGATAGGTATTCTTCAATTGTTTCAGTTAGGTCAGTATGAAGTTCAGGATGAGGAGTGAATGTGTGAGAAAGGTGAATGGCTTTTTCTTCGTCAGATGCTAGACCCATGTGCAATCATTTCGTCGGAGAGGGTGGGAAATATGTTTCGATTTTAAGATTCTTTTGGTTATGTTCCAGAGGGAATTGTCGTGAGTAAAAAGGCAAGAGTGGTAGGAATTGAAGAACTCGGATCGATGGTTGGACAGGTCATCCGTTTCTGTAAAATTAACTTCGTTTTAATGTTACATCAGTTTATTTCGGCACACTGACGTTGGATGAAAACGGTTCTTAAAACCAAGTCCTTGCCATATGGGGCATGGTCTTTTTTCCAAACCAGCTAGTTTTTCTGTTTTTTCCTTCAGTATATCAGTCTTTTTTACCACTGCATGTTGCTTTTCTTCGGATCTTTTTTATCACATAAGAATCACTGATTCTTTTTATTTCTCTCAAAAGATCATCTACAATCATAATCTCATCTTTATTAAGTCTATCTTGAACATCTAATGGTAAACTATACACTATCTGAAATATTCTACACATCTCGGGCATATCTTTGTCTGCTTCCAAACGTAAGTGTTATTTCTTGAGTACAAAATCAATCAATGGACCAAACATATACTTGTAATTGAACTTTGTGCGGATTGCAGTCCAATTTTTTTTTCTATAAACCAATAAAAATGATCTTTTCCAGACTTCCCATTCAGCTAACGGTAACTTAAATAAATTTGAACTGTACCATTCCTTCACATTACCATCTATAAACAATTTTAACCCTAGCAGCACCAAGGTAGTATTCATTAGGGCCTACTCCAAGGGGGGGACTCGCCGAGCCCTACACTTCCCAAGACGACCTCCACAAGCCCTCACTTGATTTTAACCCTTATATCATTAATTTTCCTTTTATGGTAAACTTACTCTTTTGAAATATAATAATTTCTTCTTACTTCTGTAAATAAGG
>NW_027106855.1:12696-22592 GCF_000696795.3 Halyomorpha halys | reverse complement strand
CCCCCCCCCCTTGTTGCTGCTAGGGTTAAGGCTTCTAACCTGGTAACCTGGTGTAACAATTGAGTATTTTAAACCTCAAATATTCTTTCTCAAAAGAGGTAATCCACTTTTCAGCTTCTTGTATTCCATTTAACTTCCTCAACAAAAATATTTTTTCTATTTCACTTAAAGTTACTTCATATGTTGTTGAAATACGATCCTCTAATTCCTTAATCCGTTTAATCAAAAAAACTTCATTGACCATATTTTTTCTTCTAAATCAATATTTATGGCATTTTCTTCATGTACATTGTATTCTTATAAATACTCACTAATTCTAAAGTTATCATCTTCATCTAAATATTTCTGTATCAATTCTGGTTTAACAGGCACTGCAACTTTTCTGTAACCTCCCACTTTAGTAATATAATTTTTACTACTTACAATTGTTTTAATTGTTAATAATTGTGTAGGTCTAAATCCTTTAGTTGGTCTGGTAAGCCGAACCATACAATCTTATCCATAGACAAAGCAGTTAACTCAAACTTTCCCTCTCCTTTCTTGACAATATAGGCACATAGTTTCTCACTTGAAGTCATAGTAGAGAAGACTTTATTATATTTGTAATTCTGAAGAAAGTAAACAGTAGACGATTGCTACAACAATACTTTATTACAAAAAAAAGGTTACAGAGCTATGACAGAAATACTAAATAAAATACATCAACGTAGAAACACTATTCAACTTACCTAAAACAATAGAACTGAATAAAAGTCACTTTCCACAATTGTTAGTTAATCAAATAGTGGACTTATTACACGTAATTAGAACAATCTTAACAATGCTATTAACATACACAAAAACTCATCATTTGAAAAGAAAACATTTTATGTAATCTCCTCTTAGTTTATCCGGTGCCCAGATGGGGCTAGGCAGCCCTCTTCAGTATAGCAGCATCACAGTTATTCCAATTATGAATATAATTACATATATGAGAGATATTTTTCATTTTTTTTGTACAATGATTGATATTGATGATCAATATTACAACTTGAAATATTCACAAATATTACCAGCACCATGCTATTTACAATACTTTAAGGCAATCTGGAATTGAGTAATATTAAATGTATCAAATTTAAAACTTGATGTACGTAACTTACAAGTTAATCAAAAGGGCAATATGAATTCAAATATTACATTAAATGAAAAAAGTAAACCAAAGTAAAAAGGAAACCTTCCATGGTTCTTGGAAATGTCACCGCAATTTGAAGCATATATTTACTGTGAGAGAGTGAGAGGGCTGACAGAACAAGTTGGTTGTATCTATTTTTACCCTCACCCTTGGTGTATCCGGTCAGGCATAACACACCAGAGTGAAAAGTCGGTGATACTAGTTTTGAGAATATTAAAAACAGAATGTTTGTAAAAGTCACCACCGAGTCTCAAAGTGACACCGGTTTACAGTGCTCTTTTAGCATAGCCAACCTTAAGTAAGATGGCAAAGTGGCCATTTGTGACTTTTGGAAATGAACAAGAACGGCCCGCGAAGTGGAAGCTACTAATGGAGTTGAGTAGAGGGTGTTGTCCTTCTCCGGGGGTGGCTAATGCGTTCAGTCCTTCCAAGCTAACTCTGTTCTTACGTTGCTTCTGCGGGTGGCAAAACAATTATCGCCATCCGTCTTTCTTATCCTATAATATTTCTAACTAGCTCCCAACAGCTTTAATCAAAACCTCTCTCTCAATTGGAAATCTCAGTTAACGCTTTGTAATTAGTGTTTCCTGGTTACGAATCGGTAATGTTTTTCGGGCCAATCACTAAAAGTAACCTATTTTTTCATCTGAATTTTGACTTTCACTTACCTAACTCGTCGAAGCAGGCTCCATAAGGAATACCGTTGTTCCTGTTTTGTTTTGTTGAGTGTGGTACACCTGAAGTAGTGAATAGCACGACGTAGTGCTGATAGAGGATGAGCACACCTACCGGTTGCAAACATTAGTTGAAAACTAATCGTAAATTTCCTGATATATTTTTTCCTTCTCCTGTTAAAAACAGTATTAATTATTTTTTATTGCTAGGTCGCTCCTTATCGAATTACACTTACCAGACAAAAAACAAAAAAAAATACAAAAAAAAAACGACATAATATTTTCGATTAAGTCCCATTATGAGTAATTTGTTTTTATTTGGAGGTAATTTAGTTACTACAGTAAAGGGAGGAGCAATGCATATTGAAATAACAGCTCGAGGATCAAATTTAAATGAAATAATGTTGATACTGACTCGCCTCTTCTGGACTCATGAGCTATTTAGACTCTCAGTATTGAAAAGTGGTTATTTGACTGTGATTGAGATTCGAGACATGCTAAAAATGGGGGCGAATACTCATTTTAACTATGATACCATTGGGGAGAAAGAGAAAGAAGCCATCTTATCGTGCCTGGATTTTTCCTTCACAAGTAGGGAGTGATTTTTGTACTTTGTGAAGCTATTTGCTTCAATACAATTTCCTTGTAAATTGTAACTGAATTGTAATTATTTCTATGTAATAAGCTTACATTTATGTTTATTTTATTATATTCATTTGTGCAATTATTTCTATTTAATATGCTTAAACTTAAAAATTCTTCATGCATAAATTTGTTTAATTTGATGTCATTCATAATGTTACGTTTTTGGGTCATGACCCTATCGTTAGGAATACGGCAATTCACAACCAATTTCAACTATACAACTAACACAACAGGAACTCAAAAGCTTAAATATGATGAAATAAGTTACTTTATCAAATAGTACAATTTTATTTTTGAAATACGATAATTTCATCCTTATCTAGTCCAACATACAAAATTTATAATAATATATATGGTTGTCTACAACTGTTAAAAATTCCATTGACATGTTTAGAAAAAGGGGTCTCTTTTATTAGCTTCATTCACGTAGTATAATGTAGATATTTTTGCAATTTAAAGCCCGTAATTCTTGTTTAATGGTTTGATATTTACTGCAGTATAAATCAGTCACTCATTAGCAAAACCTTTTATTTTTTATCTTAAAAAAAGTAAAAAAAAAAACCTGCTAGAGAAATAAGAAATAAAAAATTAATAGTTTATCTATAAAAGTAAAATCAAAGTTGTTCTCACATGTTCATGGCTGATTCTTGTATCAAGCTATGAGATTAGTTTTCAATTTTTTTATTGTTTCTCCTCTATAGAATTTTATAAGGAAAAAATAGAAAATCCTCATTTGAAAATGTCATGTCCATTTAGTTGTTGTTAATAGACTCAGGGATGGGGCAGGTCGACGAGCTCATAGAAGGGCCCACAAATCATATTGGACGTCCTCATTTCCGTTAAGCATCGTGGCCATCAAGAGAGGAGATTTACAGTGGACCAGAGGATCTGTTTTCGGAATCCCCTATAACACCATGCGTTCTGGGATTCTGTGGGATTTTAAAAATTATCCTAGTGGAATTGTAGCCAGTAATTGAATGAGGGATAGGCCCATTCCTATTGGTCGAGGCGATCAAATCAAGAGCCGTATGTTTGCAGGAAAAAATCTACCAGTAGATTGTTCTAATCCAAGAATATTCATTGGACATTGTGTATGCAGCTCGTGTTGTGATCCAGTTGTCCTCCCTGTTATACAATTACGATTTTCTATGGCCATAACTTATTTATTATTAGCATTTATAATTACAGCAGTACTTTTTCAAAACTTGTCCTCAATAAGCCCTCACATACACAATTAATACTCGACTGTAAGCACTCACTTACACAAATAATTACCTACTTGAATCCGAAAAGAACAGCGTAAACACCAACTTAGTTAATGAATACATTCGTTTTCATAGAGATAAATAATTCGAATAATTATATTGCTTATTATAAATATTCTGTATTGATGATCCAGTTATTTAATAATAAGAGAATTTAATTATTTACTGAGAATTTTTATGAATGTATCTAATGTTTTGTTTTTTAAATTAAATATCAAAAAAGTTATTAAACATAATTATATAAAATATATTTATTGGAATAAAAAATAAGGGATTTCAAAATATCCAAATGAATGTTGACCATTTCATAGTTCTTGATAAAGTTTACCATTAGCCATGTTATAAATCTGTCTTGGCCAAATCGTTATATCAACAACATTTGATTGATGATTGCAATTAGTGATAAACGATAATCGATTTATGATTAATAATCAATGAGGATTACTTTGGTTTAACTATTGCAGACCACAATTACTTACAAAAAATATGATAATAAGTCTTTTACAGGAAGATGGTCTGGGTTGTGGTAAAAACTATTTATTAGTAAGCGGTTATTACCCACTTTGTAGGGGTCCAAAAAGTAGAATGGTAGAAAGTGAGCTATAATAAATAGTTGATCATAAATACAATCATGACTTACGGTAACCTAATAATCTTCCACTACAGTAAAAATAAATAAATAATACTTTTTTATTATTATATTGCATATAAATGCAAAATAAAAGATATATTTTTTATCTGTTTTATGAGATAATGATTTTTTTATTCCACTCTTATTAATTAATTTATGGAAGCCAATTTTTCCCGATACGATTAGTCTATTTAAGTTATGTTTAGTTAGCTTACACCAGTAGGATACTTGAACAGTCCCTCTCTAGACAATCTATATTTCTTATAGGAAGAAGATAGTTGACCGTATAAGGTAGATAGATCGGGTGGCGGTCAATAAAGGTGCCAAAATAGTAACAAAGAATTATTTATTGTTATTCAACATTTCACCCAGGGGCAGCAGTGGTAACGCCCCAGTCTTCCTTCTTCTTTCCCCTCCCTTGCCATTTCTGGCATACGGGGTGCGGGAGCAGTGGGGTAGTGCGCGCTGGGATTGCGCATGCCACTGCTCCCAAAGATCTTCATCCGTTCGGTAGGCCCTTCTGGTGCGCATCCGTCTGGGTGCCCCCTGCATTTATCAGGCTGGTCTGGGTCACCTTCATCTTCTTCTGGTGGCTCGCCGATGTTGGGCGGTCAAGTCCTTCCCATTGTGAAATGTGTTGGGCCCATCACCTCCTTCCATTCGCGCGCCAGTCTACCTTATTTTATTTTATTTTTTTGTTCCCCCTTCCTGGCATTGCTGCCATACGGGGTTCGGCAACAGTGGGGTAGTGCGTTCGGATTGCGCATCCCACTGCTGCCAATAAACATCTCTTTTTTCTTTTTGATCTTTATTTTAATAAATATTTACAAAATTATTTGGTGGAACCATTTAATTTAATTTTAGGGTACAATTATTTTTATATTACTACACCTTATCCACCAGCATCCGTCCGGTACGTCCAGCACGCCTTCCGCATCCGTCCGGTTGTCACCTCCAGTACGCAGCCTAGTCCAGCCCTCCTGGTCTCAAACTGCTTCTTCGCTGTCATCTTCATCTTCATCTTCCATTGGTGGAACAATGTAAAGTGCGTTGGCCCGACCACTTCCCTCAGCTGTGAGGGTCGAACAGCTGATTGATATGTATACATAGGGGTGCTGAACTCAATAAAAGCTATTTATGGAACCCGTGAGAGTCTTTTCACTTTCACTGTTTTCTCTAGAAGATTCTTAAGTTAGATATATTTGGGATTTATTGGAATCAATTTTAATCCTCCAATTTTGGCACCATTCTTCAAGGGTGGTGATGTGGGATTGGAGGGTTTGGGATACAATGTAAGGATCATTGTTCACTGACAGTAAACATGTGTCATCGGCATACGTGGTGAGGATAGTGTTAGGACGGGTTGGGATGTCAGCTGTGAAAACTGTATAAAGGATAGGACCAAGGATACTACCCTGAGGTACACTGACTTAACATTTGTTAAACATAAAATAGTTAGAAAGGAAATAGGTTTGACTTGCCTGATGGCCACTTCTTGCCTTTAGTAGTGATAAAGTAGAAACAGATAGAAGATATGATTTGATCAAGGAGACAAAGAAAAGTTTATTTCCTCTGGTACCAAAGCGGCCAGTTAGGTCAAACTTAATAGGCTATATGTTCATAGAAACAACTGTATAATTTATAACAATAGCTGTTTAATACTGTTTATAATAATAGCTATTAAATATTATTAATACCAATTAAATTTGCTAACTCACAGTGGCAGAGCCACAGATCTCAAACCACGCTACACACAGATTTCAGATTCCTTTAATAGAGGTGGAGTATCAAATGTAAAATATATACATTTATACTGATTACCAACTAAGTATATTGGCATATAAATATTAATATGGTTATATTAATGTTGATGTTTTGTAATGCGAATTGTCAATATAGTTTATAAATCAATATTTTGGGAATCTTCATTTTATTAAGTGATTTTATAAATTTATCTGTAATTTAAGTTGTTATTTACCTTTTTGGATAGGATTTGGGTTAATAAGAATTTGATGAGCGTATATTAACACGCTGGCTGCCGACTATGAGATAATCATTTACTACGTTCTTACTAATGACACTAACTAGAAGCTGTCTTATATTGCTTTAAATTGTCGAGCGAATTTCATTGTATCTACACACATATCTCAAGTAAAAACAATACAAGTTACCGCATGTATTTTTTTAGCATGCAATAAGCACAAATTCAATTATATCCTCTAAAATATTGTAATTAAATAAACTACGAGATAATTTGTAGTCGACGAGTATTTGGCAAGAACGTAAACTACGACTTATTTTGTAGATGGCAGTAAAAATGTAAACAATATTATACATTTCATAAATTATCGAGGAAATTTCTTTTTAACGCAATTAACTTTTATTGGATTTTCCTCACAAATTGAAAGAACATTTTTTCTTGTAAAACCGTATCTTAAAGTACAGACTGAATGCACACTCTTAGTTCGAAGTTCTCTAACCTCAAGTGCAACTGCTATTTCAACAGTTGACGGTTCTCAAATAAAAACAGCAATGAACTGAATAGATCATTAATACGTAATATACAGCTTTGGTTCCAAGATAATCCTAATTACTGTGCCTCTTAATGGCTAATTTTAGAATTTCTCAAAGTTTTCTATCGATCGGGCTACTTTTGTGGTTACTTGCTTGGAGCGAGAGTGGAACTGTAGAAAAGTGGACCAAATGGAACTCCTGGGTAATTAACATCGCACTTTAAAAGGACAATAACGTTTGTGATTACACTGTCACACAACTTATTGGAATGGTTTTCTTCTAATAGAGCTTGATATAGCATGCACCACTATGGGTTCTTACACTGAATGCATCTACTTTAGTTAAATATGTTTTTTGTTTTTTTTAGGACCGTTTATTGATGTTGAAATCTAAGACTCAAAAAAAAAATATTTTTTTAATTTATACACGGAATATTAATTTACATACTCTACTGGTACTAATAAGTGAATTAACTAGTTAGAAGAAGAGCCTCAGAAGATAAAAAAGGAAGTTATATCATCCCAATTTTTGATTACTTTAATAAAAAGTATGTATAATTACTAGTAAAAATTGACGAGTCTGCCATGTATAGGTATTGAGAATACAAATAGCAGCTGTTTCAAATGATTAAAATAAAAACATTTTTATTTGAAGCTCTATGTCTTTAAACAACAACACTAGAATACCTAAGAGAAGATAATTTAGAGTAGAGTAAATTTGCTAAAATATGAGCCCTAATAGAGCCATTTACGTTTAAATGTATATAGCTACACCTGAGATACAGCTTTTTAAAAAGCAGCGTTTCATAAAAAATACACTGAATTGTTTGTATGTTTTAAAAGGGCGTTCAACAGCCTGGTCATGAACGCCCGTTGGATGTTGGCTTTGGTAAGGTCTAGTTGTTCCAGAGATTCATACCTTTGGTTTGATGTGCGGGTCTGCACCAGTCGGACTCCCTTTCGTGAGGTTTAAAATATTAAATAGCTAGGTAATTATAATTTGTTTAAAAATAGATTTTAACGACAGTGGTGACAGTGGTTTTAATGATTTTAACAGTGGTTAAGAATGATTAAAGGTAGATAATTTTAATAAATACGGCAAGATAAATAGATAATTATAATAATTAAAGGTTGATTATTAAGTTATTAGTCTTATGGATGAATTTAATGACTCTTTCTATTACGGATTCGTCGTTTCTCAACGCCATCCGGACATTTGTTGGTATCCCTAAGTTAATTTAATGTAGTTCATTTGTAGTATGCATGACGGTCAGATTACCATTACATTTCGAACATTTTGGTATTGCTATTGCTTTTGATTCCGTGACAATGACCAATAATCTTTCAGTGAGAGGTAGTGTTGTAGTCATCTTCTGCTGGAACTGTCTAGAGAATTTAGAATTAAAATGTACTTATAAATGGATTCGAGGGTTGCAGGTATTGTCGGGAAAGATGATTTGTAGCTAATATTTGTAGTCTGAATAATAGAGGTGATATAAGGTTGTGTTGACAAAACATCCGTGTGGTAATCAAATGTTTTGTTAAAATTACCGGAGAGATGATTTCCTATTCTGATTTTGAATATCCGTAGGGATAAAAACTGCTTGATGAAAGGATGGTTGCACTTCGGGTGGATTAACGAGCGAGGTGAATAGTGTCCAGTCTGCCTTTTGGATGATCCATCTAGGTTTTTTAGTTATGTCATAGATCATGTTTTTAAATTTTAGACGTATTGGAAAGTGGTCGCTTCCGTAAAGTTCGGGTAATACTGCCCATTCAATAATATTATATAGTCAGGGACTACGCATGGAGAGGTCTACGGATGAGTAAGTGCCATAGTGGAGCTTAAAAAGGTTGGTTCTCCTATATTGAGATCTATCATCTATGATTGTCTCTATTATTCTTCCTCTTGTACTTCGATAATTTGTACTCCATATCCTGGCTATAACCGTTCAAATCACCCACAAAAAAATATGGTGAGGGAGTATATTGTAGATATTTAGAAGGTTTTTGTTTGTATAAGTCGGTCTTGGGGTAAGGTTACATTACAAATAGAAAATGTTATTCCGAGGAGTATGATTACAGCTATAATTTGAAGGTTGGAGTCAATTTCTATTTTTTTGTCGAGAAACCCGATTCATTAACCGCAATGAGGACGCAACTACATGCATGGTCATGATTCGGCCCATCTTTTCGGTATATGTCAAAATCTTTTATCGAAATGTTGTCTCTGGTCTTAAAATGGTCTCTTGTACACATATAAAAAATGGATTCTCATCTTCAAATTGTTAAACTACGTTTTTAAGCCACTACAATTCCACTGTACAAGAGTCATTTTAAGAGATTGGTATTGTATTTAGAGGATAAAAATATTGAAATCCATTTTCCATTTTGAGGCGAGATAGATGTATAAAAATAATAGTAATAGATAAAAAATAAATAAATGCACATAAATATGTATAAATGTGTAAACAAACTCACACATACACATACACACATATACACGCGCACACATATTCATGTGATATGTCTTCTGGCTACTGTTGTCACCTCCATTATGTTATATGCAGCCCCGATTTGGAAACAAGCGTATAAAGCGGATAAAGCGTGTTCCGGATATGGCAGAGTACCTTGTGCCCCTTCATAATTCGTTAAAGAAAGGAAGGAAGATAGTAGTGACACCAAGAATAACACAAAAGATCCGGAAATGCATTGGGCAGCTTCAACGGGAACCAGTTCTCGCATTCCCCGACTTCGAGAAACAGTTTACGCTCACAACAGATGCAAGTGAGTATGCTCTAGGAGCGGTGTTGGCACAGGGTTGCAGTGGGTAGGAAAATTGAAAGAGTCATCTGCGCGCATCACCAGATATACGCAGTACAATGGTGGCAGAAACTAACCGTGATGCGGAACGTCAAAAGGAGGTGACCCTAGTATATCACCAGGGGAAGACCAATCATAGAGGGCTGAACGAAACACTACAGGCGTTGCGCC
>NW_027106855.1:12197-12646 GCF_000696795.3 Halyomorpha halys | reverse complement strand
CTCGACAGTGTCCCTATATGTATCGGCGGAGGGAGCAAAATGTGCTTGAACCGATGGAGGTGAATGCTCAGAGATTACGGAGAAGGGTAATCTCTCGAAGGACGAACGGATCCATACGTGAATCCATGGAGATGTCCAAGACCTCAGGAAAAGAAACTGAAGCGGGAGACTATGAGCGAGAGGATAGCCAGCAAGGCAAGAGGAGGACTTGGAGACAAAAAGGAGAGCACTTCAAGCGTTTCATTTCGCACTCCTCTCTCTCTTATTATTTTTAGTTTCTTACTCAGTAAAAGATAACTGGTGCCGAAACCCGTGAACTTTAGATACCGGAGTGGTTTTCAGTCTAAAAGAATTTTTTTCTTTTTTTCTTTCTTTCATTCTTCTCTTTGACTTGTGACCAGTAACGGAATAGTGAGAAGAGCAGTTCTAAACCTGGAGATTATGAACCA
>NW_027106855.1:8076-8293 GCF_000696795.3 Halyomorpha halys | reverse complement strand
ATGGATCCGCAAGTGAAGTTTTTTTTTGCACAGAGTGCTGGTATTTTAATTCCTATTTCTATAGTTCTATTGTATTTGTATCTTTTTTTGTTATTGTATTTGTATCTTTTTTATTGTATTGTAACTGTATTTATGTATATGTTTTTCTTTTGTATATATTAGAGTTTACGAGGATTGTTCGTAAACTGGTGGGGGGGAGTTACGGACTGTCAGCTGA
>NW_027106855.1:7573-8026 GCF_000696795.3 Halyomorpha halys | reverse complement strand
CGGGATTGTACTCACCTCCCTTCCGGGGGGTAATATTGTAAAGTTGTAAAGTTCTTATTTTTTTTTCCTTTTTGGAACTTTATAAGGAAACGAGAGTGTAAACATCAGTGATTCATGGGAAATTCTATTTTTTTTTTTTTGTATATTTTTTTTTGCACAGAGTACAGATATTTTAAATCCTATTTCTGTAGTTTTATTGTATTTGTATCTTTTTTATTGTTATTGGATTTGGATCTATCTTATTTATTGTATTGTAATTGTATTTTTGTATATATTAGAGTTTACGAGGATTGTTCGTAAACTGGAGGGGGGGAGTTACGGACTGTCAGCTGACAGGTCCATATCAGCTGATCGAGAACAGCTGACCGATTGTATATATATAACGGACAGGCTTCGCAAATAGATCAGTCTTTGACAGCACTTCAAGCGTTTCATTTCGCACTCCTCTCTCTT
>NW_027106855.1:6582-7523 GCF_000696795.3 Halyomorpha halys | reverse complement strand
TATATTAGAGTTTACGAGGATTGTTCGTAAACTGGTGGGGGGGAGTTACGGACTGTCAGCTGAAAGGTCCATATCAGCTGATCGAGAACAGCTGACCAATTGTATATATGTAGACGGACAGGCTCCGCAAATAGATCAGTCTTAGAGAGCACTTCAAGCGTTTCATTTCACACTCCTCTCTCTCATATTATTTTTAGTTTCTTACTTCAGTAAAAGATAACTTATATATATATAAAAGTTAAGTATTGGCGAAAGCACAATGTCATAAAAGAGAAGAAGGAAAAAGATCTAACTCGCTTGAACTGCTGTAAAATACTAATCTATTTTCGGAGCCTGTCCGTCTATATATATACAATCTGTCAGTTGTTCTCGATCAGCTGATATGGACCTGTCAGCTGACAGTCCGTAACTCCCCCAATCATTCTGTACATACAGTTACGGGGTTTTCACCATTTGAGGTCCTCTTTGGCCTTCGAGGACATCAGCGGGACTATAAGTGCACGGCAGCAAATGGAGAAGAAATACACAACAACCGTAACTTGGGAGAATTTAAAGGTCACAGATAGGATGGGATCAATCAAAATCGGGACGATCGTATAAAGGAAGTTGGGATCTAACAGGGGTAATGAGATACAGCGATACGAGGGTCCATTCAGGGTGATTATTATAAGGGAACACAACATTGTTACGATAGAATGTGTCAGAGAACCCAAAAAGAGGAGAACTGTCCATCTGAAAGAATTAAAACTTCCGGCAATGACAATATAAAAACTGAAGTGTTCTCTTACTAGATTGAATTACAGAAAATTTAGTTACTTATTCTATTTATTGTTTTGTTTTAAGATTGTTATTGATTTTTGTTAATATTGTCGCTTTCATGCTATGTGTTGGTTTTTTGTAAATAATTTCTTTTTCGTACTAACTTGTTCTATTATTAGGTT
>NW_027106855.1:0-6107 GCF_000696795.3 Halyomorpha halys | reverse complement strand
TAAAGTAGCGTTATTGTTGTTGAATTTATTAGTGTGATATTTATTTTTAGTGTGAGGAAAGTAAGCAGTTCGATAAAAAATTATGAATGAACTGATTACAGTTATAAATATAGTAATTGAAGTATATATTTGATAGATATGTAAACATTGTTTTACGGATCATGTCTTTCTGTGGAAGAAAATCTTTACCAAACAGTTAAAGGACTTGCAGCAGAACTGAATACAAGTATATCGACAGTTTCTTGACACTAAAACACCATTGGTATAGTAAAAAAGGTAGATCCATGGTTACCTCATGAACTTAATGAGCGGCAGCAGCTGAAGCGTTATGAGATAAGCGTTTCACAACTTACTAGGGAGAAAATTGAGGCTCTTGTAGAAAGGATATTCACGTGGGATCAAAAGTCAAGTATAAGGCAGCAAGAGTCGTTCAGATCAATAGTTTAATATCAACGAAAGACCGGGATACATGTTCATACCAAATTAGCATCCAAAAAAAAATATTGTTTTCTGTGTGGTGGTCAATAGCAGGAATAATTCATTTATCCTTTTTACCCAGAGATGAAACTATTAAATCCATCCATATCCCACTGCAATGATAATGATATATTGCATCAAAACCTATACAAAAACAATATCTATTGATAATTCAGGAAGTGTATCTAGTTATAGAGATATGGTAGTAATAATGAAGTTTTAACAAGAAATATTATAGGTAATTTTCAATAATTGATATCCTGAAAAACCTAGGCTTTAAGAATTGAAAACCTTGCAAATATTTCCTTATAATTCAAATATAATAAAACACCTGTTAGTCAATACGCAAGAAATTTTCTATTTTATTATAATAATATTATTATTACACTTTTCAACATATGGTAGTACGAAATTCCGCAAAAGTACCGAATTTCCATGCCTTTGGATCTCTAATCCTCTGGTCAGATTCTCTTAACTGCATTCTTTGACACTTCACATGTACGTTGCTTAGCTGATTCACTTCTTCCAATCTCTTCCATTCTGCCACAACTGTACTGACTTCCACCCTCTATGTAGCGATTGTTCTACTTGTAATATACTATTTTTACGAAATTGCGATTTCTGGCCTGCGAATAACCTTAGTTCTTTTCCCGTTTCCTTGCCTCTTTTCTCTCCCTATTCCCCTCTAAAAGCCTGTTTTCGACACCTCTACTCTTTTGGATCTCTTTCCAGTCATTTGATTGGGTTGATTTCCTCCTTAGTGGAAGATACATTGACTATTTTCTGGGAAAACAAGCTGATCTAAGAGGACAAAAACAGAGAGTTGTGTTTGCATTTATTTAATACACCAAATATTCGTAACATGTATATAATGCACAGAATTTTATACTGAGCAGGTATTTAAAACTATGTGGAGTTGTTTAAAGCTCAATAACCAGTCTCAGTTAATTCCCACTAGGGAGAGATAAAAATTCGCTATAAGCATTAACAGTAAAATACATTAGACGACTCTTTATTATGTCTTCCGAAATAGGTATCTCAAAGCTTACAATACGTATCATCATTCCAAAATAATTTATGCTACATAATTGTTACTGTTTATTTGAAGCTGGAACTAAAACCTCACTCATTCACTGCTAAATCAGGAGTTAACCTACTGATTTACCTACTAAAAACTTACCTGACAAATTATATTATGCGTTATGCGAATTATTGTTATTCTATTATTCAGATTGATAAACAAATATTTGCTTGATTCAATAAGAAGCACTTAGCTGAGTAAAGCAGGCTTAAATATATTGCTTGAAACAGAGACAGGACAGACTTGAAGCAGACAGTTGTAATCCAAGCAAACAACAGTTGATCCAGTAGCTATCGCCAAAGCTCTTTACCAGGCTTATGTCTAAACCCCAACTCGATTATTTTGAATTCCGCATATCTTTTAATTGCAATTTCCCAAACCTTAACTGATAAGCTCCGTTTGCCAAACGTATCCGCGTTGAATAAAAAGCTTTACCATTTACTTCTACAATATGGGGCAAACCTGTAAATGTTTTAATTTTTTTTGGATTAAGATTATTGATATCCTTGATGAACATAAATATGAAAGAGGAAGAGCCAAATGAAAAAAAATGGCCAATAATTCTTCGAGCATTTAGGGATTTATCTTTCCCTCTCTCCAAAATCAAATTTCCGGTAACATAGTCAGTAAATGTATAGGAGTTGTCCGAATTTTTCATATATCTTGTATTTATTATAAACTATGACTAATTGGAGGCATATCGTATGAATTTGAGATATCAAAATTATCAGGCGTTGATAAAAATAGCATGGTAACATAGTTTCGCATAATAAGGACACACGCAAATGTGTAATATGAGCATTAGACAAAAGAATTGACCTTAAGCTGATTCACCATCTTTTGCTTGCGTTTTCCTAAACATAGAAAAGAAAAACTAATTAACTCGAAGGCTCCGTTGCAATTAAGGTTATCTTTCCAGACAATATTTTCTTAGTTCCGCAATGTAAACCTTTTCGATCACTATAGGCAATTCGAAAATCTACAACTGTACATCACTACGATCACCTGTCTCTGCGACTGATTTTGATGAAATGGTTAATTTAAATGAGTTTAAAGTTAAAAAAAAAAAAAATAAAATAATTAATCACTTTCTCATCAAATGAAAACCGAAATAGAAGTTCGAGCTACTAAAAATATAACATTAACTAGTTTACCTCTCACATTAGATTTCTATCCTTCTCATTAATACATTACATTATACATAATCTATAAACTATATCATGCAGTATAATATTATCGAGGAAGTTCAATACACAAAATCAGTAAGGTGGCTTACTTTATGAAGATGATCCTGAAGTAACAGTTTAAGTTTTTTGCTGTTTCCACGTTCTGCTATACGTGAACTCATATTAACCCTGAATTGTAATCTCTGAGATTTCATAGCTAGGCATTACATGAAGGGATGTTTTAGGTGGGCAAGGAATTTTTGGTGGAGGACACAGCCAGACCACAGAAAGATTTAAAAATAAAATCATTGGCCATTAAAAATCCTTGATTTTTGTTCTCTCACTTAGTAAGAGTAAGGCATAGAAGTTTAATAAGCAATCCAGAACAGTTATGGTAATATTAAACCAAGAAAATTTAAATAAACTATTCAACGATATTATGGTTGATAACCATGCTACTTAAGAGGCTATTGTTAGAACTCGGATATTTCAAAAACTGTATACAGACCTCAACCCTTAGCTCAACAAATTGTTACACACCTACAAACAGACTCGTTGAACTTTGATTGAATAAGTTTTTTAGTTATTTGAGTTTAAATCATTTCATAGTAAAAACGAGATTTTACTGAATAATCAGTGTTACATATTCATAAACGGACGAACTGAACGT
Source organism: Halyomorpha halys (assembly GCF_000696795.3). Taxonomy (NCBI): domain Eukaryota; kingdom Metazoa; phylum Arthropoda; class Insecta; order Hemiptera; family Pentatomidae; genus Halyomorpha; species Halyomorpha halys. The sequence goes on along the minus strand of NW_027106855.1, from coordinate 2,713 downwards.
ACATATCCCCCTAAATAGAAAATAGCGTAAAAAAAAAGCCAAAAACTCAAATATAAATTATATTAAATTTACAAATACATATATACATATATAAGTGAAGTATTGCAAAAAGCAAAATGACAAGGATGAAGAAGGAATAAGATCTAACAATATGCTTGAACTGCTGTAACATATTGGCTTTATTTTATTTTTTTTTTTTTTCCGAACCCTCTAAAACAGAAATAAAAGGTGAATTAGTAAGTGCATTAGTGTGAAAAAGAAAAGTAATTCGTGTTGTCTTACTTTTTACTACCTTTGGTATAAACTGGCTTTATTTATTTTATTTTTTTCCGAACCTTCTAAAAATGAAATAAAAGTGAACTAGTAAGTGCATTACTGTGAAAAAAAGAAAAAAGTAATTCTTGTTGTGTCTTACCTTTTACTACCTTTGGTATTTTAAGGTTACCTGTTATATTTAATTTTCCATATGAGCTATCCATTCAAGGAGCTATTTTGAGTCCGGAGGGGAGGGGCCTCCTCGTGTTTACTGGCTTTATTGTGTTCGGTACATCTCTTATATACATTCGATCAGCTGATCCCCTTAGTCAGCTGACATCGAAATAACAGCTGACTCATACCGGAACTCCCCCCCCCCCAGTTTACGAACAATCCTCGTAAGCTAATACTATGTAATATAATAAATGTTTATATAAATATAAATGTTTTAAAAATTTCAAACAGTAAATGAACAAGCTAGAATGAAAAAAGAAAATATAGAAAGAAAAATACAGTATTTAAATAATCAATAACAACCTTAAAACACAAAAACAATAAATAACTAAATTTGCTGTAATCTAATCTAGTATGGGAACACTTCAGTTTTTATATTGTCATTGCCGGAAGTTTTAATTCTTTAATATGGTCAGTTCTCTTCTTTTTGGGTTCTCTAATACTTTCTATTGTTACAATATTGTGTTCCCTTATAATTATCACCCTGAATGTACTCTCGCTGTATCTCTTTACCCCTGTTAGATCCCAACTTCCTATATACGATCGTCTCGATTTTGATTGCTCCCATCCTATCTGTGACCTTTAAATTCTTCCGAGTTACCCTCCTGGATTTTTCCTTTTCCATTCTTCCCCGGGCCTTTTCCCATAACTTTCTTCGAGCAACATGGTTGTTGTGTATTTCTTCTCCGTTTGCTGCGGTGCACTTATAGTCCCGTTGGTGTCCTCGAAGCCCAAAGAGGACCTCAAATGGTGATAATCCCGTAACTGTATGTATGGAATGATTGTATGCAGCAATCGCCTTAGGCCCTGATGATATGCTTCAGTCACCTCTCTCTGGCGTTCGTCTTCCTGAAGAGTTTCCACCATCTGCTTGCATCGGGCAAATGTCCTGTCCATTCATCATGCCATAGCCGTTTGATCTTCTCCCAAACGGTTTCATTCCCAACGTACAGGTGGCACTTTTCTCCAGGCATGGAAGCATTATTCAACATTTTACAGAACTGGTCGTTTATCACGCCTGGCTGCGACTAAATCGTCGTGATATTGCTCCTCTCATACTTGTTAAACTCAACTTTGACTTATCCAGTGGTTCTTGTCTTCCCTATAATCTGCCGCCTCTTGTCGTTAATGATGTCCTCAAGTTCCTCCATATTCGTTGGTCCTCCTTCCTCTGACCTCTCGTTAAAACGAAGATTCTTCCCCATCGTCTTCCTCCACCACATTTTGTTCTTCCTCCTGTCCCGGTGTCCACTCCCCCAGGAATTGCCTGGACGGTTCCCCGGCCTCTTCTTCTACTGAATTTACTGTTATTGCTCAAGATAACCTATCAGCTACCACATTTTCATTTCCAGCTTTATATGTGATTTACATATTTCACTGTCCCAATAACTCCTTCCAACGCATAATCCTGGCCGAAGACTCCATCAAATTTCCCACCCATTGCAGGGGCCTATTTAATCTGATGATATCCGGCCTTCAATCCAATGTGCTGAATACCATTGACCCACTCAGTCTGTCCAAAATATCTTCAAATCTGGGTATATTTTAAATTTTCTTCCGAACACATAGTGCCTAAAGTGGTCAACAAACCACACTATTCCCAAGAGCTCTCGTTCCAGCGCACTGTATCTGGTCTCCATCTCTGTCAGGCGCCTACTGGCGTACGCAACTGGGCGATCTCCTCCTTCACTCTCTAGAGACAACACCACTCACAGCGCGTTCTCACTCGTGTCCGTAGAGACATTGAATTGGCGAGTGAAGTCCGGGGACGCAAGAACCGGCACTTGTTGCTACCTATATAACCTTTCTCCCTTTTTTGAGAAGGTTGTTGAGTAGGATGAGGTACTCAGCCATTTCTGGCACAAATCTAAGGTAATAATTTAAAGTTCCCTGAACCTCCGAACCTTCACATTCCTAGCTCTCGTTCCAGTGCGCAGTATCTGGTCTCCGTCTCTGTTAGGCGCCCACTGGAATATGCCACTGGGCGATCTCCCCCTTTACCGTGCTGAGACAACACCGCTCCCAATGCATACTCACTCGCATCTGTAGTGATAGTGAATTGCCGAGTGAAGTCTGGGAAAGTAAGGACCGGCTCCTGCTGCAGCTTCTACATGCACCGCCTTATATTGTCTTCCACCAGCGGAGTGATGATCACCTTCCTGCCTTTCTTCAGAAGGATGTTGAGTGGAACGAGATACTCAGCCATTTCTGGAACAAATCTCCG
>NW_027106854.1:3288-3968 GCF_000696795.3 Halyomorpha halys | reverse complement strand
CAGGTTTAGGTCAATAGCGTACATTATTTATTTATTATGTAACGGAGAGCGCGGGTAGCCGCGGGGTAAGCCCCGTCGCTACTAACTCCAAGTACCCGAGTTCGAATCCGGCTGGGCAGAAATTCGTTTTCTGTTACACTGTACCCGTGAGTAACTCCTGTGAGGCTCTTGGTGGCCTCTTAGGGTCCACCCAGCCTCTTAAATTGGCTAAAAATCTGACGGTCGAGCGTGATTCTGACCAAATCACCTCCTTGAACAACCGTTGGTCTAGTAACAGTACTTCCTTACAAAATACTGAACCCCTGATACTTCATGGGTTGTAGGTATGTAATAATTATCTAACCACTATTTTCAACAGAGATTTCAATATAAAAGGAATAAACAAGATGAATGTTTTTAGAGTCAAATTTCAAACTAAGAAAATAATAAAATAATTTGAATTAGTAAAATAAAATAATTTAACAATTTTATGGTTATGAAATTTTCTTTTTAAACCCTTCCAATATGTTGAACATATATCAACTCACTTAGTTAAAAAAGATTTTTTTTTTTTTGGCACGCATTCAGCAAAAAATAAATTTTATTTTTTATTAATCATTTTATCATTTTTTCATTAATTATTTTCAAGAAAAAAAATCCATTTTATTTTTCACTTCATTTATTTATATATTTTTGACAAA
>NW_027106854.1:0-546 GCF_000696795.3 Halyomorpha halys | reverse complement strand
AAATAATAATTAAATAAACTTTCATTAAAACAACGTAAATAATAAACAGAACTGTTATAAATATAATACTGTTTTGCATATCCTCCTGAAATTCTTCTTCCCTACCTTCGCTCCCATGAGAAAACATTTTCGTTTACTGCTCTTTGTTTTACTTTTTAGATTTTCTGTTTGTTAGATTATTAAAATTAATTTTAATACGTCAGTAAAATAAACACAAAAAATATGATTAAGATGGAATAGAAAAATATTAGTGTACAACAAAAGGAAAGAAAAAAATTCTAATTTTTAAAAAATTGTAATTGCCTAAAGATTCTGTGTATAATTTTTCTCTAAATCATTGATTAAGTAGCATTATTTTGTTATAAAAATAATTAATTTTTATTATACTGATAATTTTAACATATCGAATTTGCTATTTTTAAAACAAATAGCCAATTATGCTGAAGAGGGAGTTACAGTATCCCCGAAAGGCCCTCGAAGGGAATAAATATATGAATTAAAAATATTATATATTTATTTCAAGTCTAGTACTAACTAAAATAATTA
>NW_027106853.1:12429-15175 GCF_000696795.3 Halyomorpha halys | reverse complement strand
TGTATTTTTAAATTCAATTGTTTAACGTGATTTTTTGAATATCTTTTCAATATTAACCTTTCATAGGACCCAGATATTCTTTCGTTTTAAAAAATATTGTCTTCACAATAATTATAGTTATATCGGCACTGGTGAATTTCTTCATTGTGCTATACACGCTCATATATTAAATACATAGTGTGTATATGTGTAAATATATGAAGTTGAACTGTATATATAAAACTATAAATTTCACCAAATACAATATACCCCTCAGTCATTATCATGTGACTTGAGTAAGACTTAAGGGAGCAGTAATTTTCTTCTTTATTGTTTCTTTCTTCAAGCCATCACAATTAACTTTGAACAAAATATTAACAATCACGTAAATAAAAAATATGGCCATCCATTAACATGTTGTTTCTTTTCCTACATATTTTTTTTTCTTTTTTGCTTTTACACAAGGTTCGAGGGCTTTCCCAGAACAGTAGGATACATGAATGTAAAAATATGTTTTAAATCTCTCCCATTGCAGAGCAAATCGTTCTAAGTCTCGAAATACCTTTGCTTACTTTTCCTGATGTTGCTTTCCTGCGTCAGTAATAACTAGACGTCATCAAGTCTCCATTTCATTAACAGTGATAAAGTTCTTCAAGACATACGAAAACTTTAATGACAATCATAAAATAAAATGAATTACACCTTATTGTGGTTGAAAATAATCATAATAATTACAATTATAAATTATTGCAATAAGTTCGAACTTTTTAAGTGGCATCTCATCGATTTCCTAAGCATTAATGCCCGCTATTATAACTATTGTTAACATTGCAAATTAGGAACTAAACTTATTGTTAATTGTTGATAATACTTCGATCTAACTTTGTATAAATTCGGTATATATTTCCAGAAAAACATCAATGATCAAACTGGTATAAAAAAAAAAAATATATATTAAATGAATAATATTCATTTCACATTCCTTCCTCGACGATGTCAGATAACAAAAATGTTTAATAGCTCCTGAAATTTATTTCAGTAATTATTGGATATATTATATTAAGATTAATGAATAATTAAGGAATAAATTATTACATGTATGATTCTCCTCGTAATGGTGCTGGGAAATAAGTTAGTCACCGTATACAATACGTGATTATTAATTATCAATCTTCTATAATCGTCAATCTATGATCTATTGATTCGCCAGACACATAATTGGCGAAAATTATTTTTTTCCTAACATAGAGGGCTTGAAAATATATATCTAAAGACTCGAGACAAAAATATCTATATATTTGTTCATTAACTAGGTATCATTGAAAGGTACAGGACATTTTCCAGTTCAATGTACAGATATCCTAAAAATGTACTTTGTTTATGCTACCATTTGTCATTGGATTCATGTGATTTTTGGTAGCATAAATTATGATTTGTTTTTTCGTTTAATAATTTCTTATGAACTTTCCTGTACTTAAGAATCAATAACAAAGAAAACTTATGACTCCTGGTCGTAATATGATAACCGTGATAATAACACACCACACTAAATCACTTAAGAAGAAGGTACTCTTCCAAGACATGGAAGGCACATGGGAATCCCCCCCCCCCAACCATGCCTACCAACAACCCACGATTTAAGTGAGGTGATAAGTACCTTCTGTATAGCCCAGGGTGTGGTGTTAGATCAGCAAATGTCGTATCCCTTCAGGCCGCTCCGGAGGCCTTAAACTAGCACAACATAACACAGTACTTAGAAAACTGTTAGATGAATGGATCTTAAAATACCACGAATACAGTGAAGATTGTTCAGAAAAAATTTCTAAGTGATTGGTTGTTATTAAACCTTGATATCACAAGTTACTTTTGTAAATTAAAAAAATAAAGCGGCTTAAATTATAAGCAACTTTTTATTCAACATAAAGACGCCAGGATTGGCCTTTTTTCTTTAAATGTGCATTTGCACTTTGCGTAAAATAAGTGTGGTTAATAACATGTAATTTTTTTGCCTACATAAAAAACATTTTTTTTTTTAATTCATGTGTAATGCTGGGTTCGACCCTCAACCTATAGAAAAATACCTAGAACGCGTTGTGCGTAATAATGGAGGTGATCTAAAGATATACATTGGTATAAGTGAGTAAATACCCTGCACTAAATTGCTCAACTCGTCTACAACACAAAGATGCAAAAAGTGCGCCTCTCCTAGGGCTTTCCCACAACAGTAGGATACATGAATGTAAAAATATGTAATAAATCTGTCCCATTGCAGAGCATATCGTTCTAAGTCTCGAAATACCTTTGCTTACTTTTCCTGAAGCTTAGGACTTTTATTTTTGATCTGTTTTTAAATTTCTTGATTCCTACGTCATGCGTTTCTTGTGACATGAACTCAATAATTGAGTAGTCATATTAACAGATTTTTTTTTTTTTTTGTCTACTTACAGAAAATATATTTCATTATTTGATGAAGGTGGATATGACTATCATTGTTATAGATGAGCTAAAATATTGAGATAAGTAGCGCAATTCCTCAAACCAAACTCTCAGCTGGCCTACAACGTGTAGGCACAAGAAGTAGAATATTTTCTATTAATTTTCATTCGAATTAAGCGTGGCCATGGAATAACATGTAATTTCTTCGCCTACTTTAGAAATTTCTAAAAATTTTAGAAATTTTTTTCTTGCCAGTTACGCAAGGTTCAACACTCGTATAGTATTATTCTCCTCGTAATGATTTCATTCAACCAATTTCATAAAACCAAAA
>NW_027106853.1:11761-12000 GCF_000696795.3 Halyomorpha halys | reverse complement strand
AATACACTCACTTCTAGTTTAAAATTGTAATATATATTTTAAATAATGTTGTGAAGTTCATTGCTCAATTTTATAAAACAATGTGCTAATTTGTACTATTTATTTAAAGGTCCAACTAATTAATTATTTAAGTGTGGCCATCCTATCACGTGTAATTTCTTTCCCTAATTACAAAAAACATTTTTTTATTTTAGTTGTTACCAAAGGTTGGACTCTCACCCAAGCACTGAGATCTTGCC
>NW_027106853.1:8231-11711 GCF_000696795.3 Halyomorpha halys | reverse complement strand
TTGCCTACAACAAGGATACATGAATGTAAAAATATATATTAAATCTGTCCCATTGCAGAGAAAATCGTTCTAAGTCTCGAAATATCTTTGCTTACTTTTCCTGATGTTGCTTTCCTGCGTCAGCAATAACTAGACCTCAACAAGTCTCCATTTCATTAAAAGTGATAAAGTTCTTCAGCACATACGAAAACTTTATTGATAATCTTAAAGTAAAACGAATTACACCTTATTGTGGGTGAAAATTATTATAATAATTACAACTATAAATTATTGCAATAACTTCGAACTTTTTAAGTGGCATCTCATCGATTTCCTAACCATTAATGCCCGCTATTATAACTATTGTTAACATTGCAAATTAGGAACTAAACTTATTGTTAAGTTTACGTTCTTGTATCTCATTTTTGTTGAAAGATATTATGGTTCTCGATCTGAGAGATTGTCTGAAAATTAGAATCATTTCTATTAATTATCTTTCTAATTTAGCGTAAAATTAGTGTGGCCAGCCTACATTTTTTTCCATTTCAGTTTTAATGCAAGATTCGACCCCCCCCCACCCCTGAGAGCTCACCTAGAACGCATAATGCATAATGATGAAAATGAACTTGTTGGACTGTGTTTACTGCAGCGAACATTTCCTGATAATGCCTCCGTGCGTTTGCTGCGTCTTAAGCTCAATAATGTGTAGCGTAATTTATATGTTTTTTTGGTCTACTTACATAAAACATTTCTTCGTTTGATGAAAGTGAAATTGCTCAACTCGCCTACGAAATGAAGATGTCAGAATTTTTTCTATTAAATGTCATTATAATTTATCGTAAAAGAAGTGTGTCCATCTATTAAGATCTAATTTGTTCGCCTAAATACAAACTTTTTTATTTATGTCAGTTGTTAAGCAAGGTTCGACCCTTGCCTACTTACAAAAAATATATTTCATTATTTGATGAAGGTGGATACGATAGTCATTCTTAGAGATGGCCTAAAACATTAACATGTAATTTCATCTCCTATATATAATTTTTTTTATTCATTTCTCTTGTTACACAAGGGTTGACCCCGAACCTCCGAGGGCTTTCCCACAACAGTAGGTTACATGAATGTAAAAATATGTAATAAATCTGTCCCATTGCAGAGCATATCGTTCTAAGTCTCGAAATACCTTTGCTTACTTTTCCTGAAGCTTGGGACATTTTTTTTTAAATCTCTTTTTAAATTTCCTGATTCCTCCGTCATGTTTCTTGTGACTTGAACTCAATAATCGAGTAGTCATATTAACAGCTTTTTTTTTTTTTGCCTACTTACAGAAAATATATTTCATTATTTGATGAAGGTGGATGAAGGTCATCTATAAGAATGATAATCTATGATTATCATTCTTATAGATGACCTAAGATATTGGGGTAAGTAGCGCAATACTTCGCGCCAAACTCTCTATGGAATATTTTCTATTAATTTTCATTCGAATTAAGCGTGGCCATGGAATAACATGTAATTTCTTCGCCTACTTTAGAAATTTCTAAAAATTTTAGAAATTTTTTTCTTGCCAGTTACGCAAGGTTCAACCCTCGTATACAATTATTCTCCTCGTAATGATTTCATTAAACCAATTTCTTAAAAACAAAAATAAATAAAGAAACAAATAAACTAGTCTCAACTTAATTTTAAATGTTTATATAGTTATACTTTGAATATTCAACTTAAAATGAAAATCTGTACTTATTTATCAGTTATTGAACTGTAAAGTCTTTTAAATAAATTGTAATTACTTTATAGAATACAATCATTTCAATTATACATTAAAATTTTTCTTTTAATTGAACTACTTTTGATCAAAATGTTATAACATGTAATTTCTTCGCCTACTTTAGAAATTTCTAAAAATTTTAGAAATTTATTTCTTGCCAGTTACGCAAGGTTCAACCCTCGTATAGTATTATTCTCCTCGTAATGATTTCATTAAGCCAATTTCATTAAAAAAAAAAATAATAAAGAAACGAATAAACTAGTCTCGACTTAATTTTATATGTTTATATAGTTATACTTTAATTATTCAATTTAAAATGAAAATCTGTACTTATTTATCAGTTATTGAACTGTAAAGTCTTTTAAATAAATTGTAATTATTTTATAAAATACAATTTTTTTTGTTTTTTTTGCCAAGACTCCCATTGGAGTCTTATACTGCCTAACCATGTTTGGGGGTAAAAGTTCTTCATTTTGTGGGACCGCCACTCAATGAAAAAAGTCAACGTCCCAGGCCGGATTCGAACCGGCACCACCTATAGACATCAAATTGGTAAGACTGTGCCTTAACCACTGAGCTATGGGTGGCCCTTACAATTATTTTAATTATACACTAAATTTTTTCTTTTAATTATCTGAAATACGTTTGATCAAAATATTAGAAGTAGAATCTTTTTAATTTCTTCGTCTACGTACAGCAATTTGATTACTTATTTCAGTTGTTACCCAAGGTACTACACTCAACCTCTCAGATCTTGTCTACAAGAGTTTTAGGATATGTGAATGTAAAAATATGTAATAAAACTGTCACATTGGAAAGCATGGCGTTCTAAGTCCCGAATTACTTTAGCTTGCTTTCTCTGAATTTTGTGTAAAATAAGTGTGGCCATCCAATAACATCTCTCCTTTTTCTTAAATCCGTAGTAAAGTCGTTATTGTGATTAAGTTCCATTATTTTCAACGCAAAGTTTATTTTTCCAATACTATTTTTTTTTTATAGAGCATCATGATTTACTATGGAATTAACTTAAATGTGAATTTTTTAAAAATTATATATAATTAATTGTTCTTTCTTTCTTGAATTTCTGCATAATATGGCTGAAAATGTTTTCTGCAGCTTAAATTTTAGAATCCTCCTCCCCCTCTACCCAATGATTGAAGTGTGTCGTGAGAATCCAAACATTAAGAAATAGGAGAAGCCTGTGGGGTGTGCATCGGTGATTCGGGTCGTTACTTGGCTGCCTCTTAATGAAGAGAATGGTTAGGGGTCATGGAGGATGAAACAGTAGCCGGGATATCTCACATCCTGAGGTCTGTACCTGGTTCCGGGTCATCTTCCTCCCCTTATTTGTTCTGGACGATCGATATGTTAGTTTGAGTTTGGAGATGAATAGATAAATGACGAACATTTCTATTTCACCTCACTTAACCTTTGAAAGAGTAGTAGTGTACAGAGAAATAAACCTTATTATTTATAATGTGAATTCCAGCTATAAAGCTTTACTTATCGAAAAAAAATCAGATTGGATCGACATTAGATAAAAGATGATCAGATAAATCACGAACTTCTGTTTTATCTCACTTAACCATTGAAAGAAAGTTGTAGTTAGTGTACGGCATCCCTTTGCACGGATCGTTTCAGGCCTTAATTTTATTTGAATTTATTTTTTCTAGCAATGGTTTGAATTTATTTGGGCTCATACATATTTTACTGTTAGGGAATGCTAAGTAATAACA
>NW_027106853.1:6675-7996 GCF_000696795.3 Halyomorpha halys | reverse complement strand
TTCTACAAATTTTATCATTTATGAATTAATTGGATGTTATCAAATGAAAATCTGAGATGTTTGTTAGATATATTCTCAGATGTTGGTTCCCTGCAATAATCCATCACGATACACTTGTAATATTGTCCTATTGCTGATTGGAAAAAAAAAAAATTATGTACATATTTATTGCATAAAAATCCATGTTTTGTTTATAATAAATTACATTCTTGGTGGTAACCTCATCATACGCTCAAAAAACAATTAGTTGTCCTTTCTTATATCATTTCATGAAACCGTTCTTCGCACATAAATAATTTTTAATCTAAAAAAGTATGAAGTTTATCGGAAGGTCTTTCTTGTACCTTCTACTTCTTCGTGAGATGATTCCATTTTCCTCTCCTGAGTACTTTTATAGTTCCACTTTTCAATTTTGAACAGCATGATGGTAACTTATTAGAGGAAATTGTACCCGGCTTAAGGCCTTTACCCTTTCAGATAACATCCGTATAAGCCTATAACATCTGAAATTTGAGCAATTAGACGTTTAAACATGAAGTATTGAAAAGTAAAGTCGTTATCCATATTTCAATATTGTTTGTCACCTGTAGGTGACATCCATGTCAGATACCCCCCTCCCTCCCCCCCCTAAAAGTGTATATGATTGTATGTATACTCATAAACTACCGACGTTTTGTGTCTCATGAGAAGCACTTGAGTAACACAACAAAGATTTCGTTGCTTTCCTGTAACATACATTATACATTTCGATTCTTGTGAATTATTTACATAGCGATATTGCAGTCATTTTTATAATTATAATATGGATCATTTCTTGTAACTGTTCTTCTTCGTAGATAATAAATAATTTTTTATTTTAATAATAAATAACTTTATGTCGCCTTAACTTTTTTGAGTTTGCTGGAGTATTCAATCCATGTGAATGGTCTTGATAGTGGTTGGAAGAGATTGAGTGATGGCAGAACATTAGGGCACCCAGATTCGTGCACGAACATCCAAGTCGGGCTTTCCTCCCCCAATCCTCCCACAGATACAGATTTACTTAATGGAAGACCCTTATCAAAATATATATAGTAGTGTTGGTATATTTATAATCATATAAGAGCAATAAACCTTAGTATTTATAATGATAAATTATTACTATAAAGTCTTAATTATCGAGAAAAAAAAAATAGATTGGACGACATCCATAAGAAAGTTGTAGTGTACGGGACGGATCGTTTCAAGCCTTAATTTTATTTGAATTTATTTTTTCTAGCAATGGTTTGAATTTATTTGGGCTCATACATATTTTACTGTTAGGGAATGCTAAGTAATAACA
>NW_027106853.1:4357-5281 GCF_000696795.3 Halyomorpha halys | reverse complement strand
CATCAAGTCGCATTAACCATACTGCCGAAGATTGCAAGTGACAGAGGTGTGTGGGTGGAACGTTGTGACTGGGCCTCAAGACTACAGTCCGTCAGCAACGAGGGTAGAAAATATTAGGCGAGTGTCCCGATCTAACGGATTTAATCTATGTTAGGCTCACAAACGATAAGCTTATTTTATTTCTCTTGTATCTTTTAGGACAGCATGTTTGTTATCTAGTGTATAGAAACGAACTGCCAACGTTTATTGTTTGATTGAAAGCACTTGAACCCCTCGATTAAGATTTCAATGTTTTCCACAAAAATACATTATAAATTTTTATTATTGTGCGGCAAAATCATTCTTTGTATCGACAAGCATATTACTGTCGTTTTTGTAACATGGATAATTAATTAGAAATGTTCGCACATAATACGTACTTCGTATTATGCAATTTTCTTCAGAATGTCTTTGTTGTAAGTTCTTCTGCGATCTGAATTCATTTGTTTATATATGTTGAAGCAAATAATGTCTTCACGGATTATACATAAAAATAGTCAAGTTTATTGTTTTCTTGGGAAGCACTTGAGGCCCACGAAAAACATATCGTTTTTTCGAATTATACTTTCAGTATAATTACCTTTTTGTATGATGTTTTGCAACAAGATTTAGCGTTCACCACACTTTTTTACGATTTTCTTTGGGTTCTAAGACTATCCAAGTTTTCTACTTCTCGAAATAATATATGGATAACACTCTCAGGACGAGGTTTAACACTGCCGTAAGGCAAAACAAGAAAAATTGTAAAATGTATTATATATTATTTTTTTACATATAATTCGTATTATATATATATATTTTATCAATAAAGAGGTTTAGAAAATAAATAAAAAAAGACGAGGTTTAACAACCAGAAAAATGCAACGTACCCTTTAATAAGGGAAT
>NW_027106853.1:3999-4307 GCF_000696795.3 Halyomorpha halys | reverse complement strand
ATTTTCTTTGGGTTCTAAGACTATCCAAGTTTTCTACTTCTCGAGTCCTCGAAATAATATATGGATAACACTCTCAGGACGAGGTTTAACAACCAAAAAAATGCAAGGTACCCTTTAATAAGGGAATAAGATTATAATATTATAATTAAGATTAGGTACTAGTGAACTTATAGTTCGTTGTTTTGCTGTATATACATTACACCGTAGGATTACATTTATAAATCCTGTAAATATGTTTAAAAATACCTAATAATATATCATACATATCACTAATATAATGTTTTATAATATAAAACATTTTTACCCGT
>NW_027106853.1:641-1484 GCF_000696795.3 Halyomorpha halys | reverse complement strand
CTCATCTGAGAATGTATTTTCCATTGCTATTATTAATATATTACGATTTTATTTGGGTTCTGTATCTATCCAAGTTTTCTACTTCTCGAGTCCTCGAAATAATTTATGGATAACACTCTCAGGACGAGGTTTAACAACCAGAAAAATGCAACGTACCCTTTAATAAGGGAATAAGATTATAATATTATAATTACGATTAGGTACTAGTGAACTTATAGTTCGTTATTTTGCTGTTTATACATTACACCGTAGGATTAGATTTCTAAATACTGTAAATATGTTTGAAAATACATAATAATATATCATACATATCACTAATATAATGTATTATAAAACATTTTTACCCGTGCTAATAGTTGTATCAAATACGGCATAACAAGATTGCATAGTTTGACTTAAAAACTATTACTTGCTGCCACTATTAACCACAACTACTGTCCAGGGTCTATTGCGAGTACTAAAGCTGATAAAGGAGAGCAAAATCTAATATATACTAACCAGATTAAAAAGTTGAAAAAGATGTAATGTACTTTTTTAAGAAGGAATAAGATAATTCCCTAAATACTTTAGCAAAATCGACCCCACTAAATAGCGTTTATTGGTTACTTTGAGTATAATGTTTTGCAACAATTTTTAGTGTTCACCACTATTTTTTAAGATTTTATTTGGTTTCTGAAACTTAAATCCATGTTTTCTACTTTTCTAGTCCTCGAAATAATATATAGATAACACTCTCACGACGATGTTTAACAACCATAATAAATAGTTGAGAAAGATTTAACGAACCCTTTTAAGAAGGGAATAAGATTATTTACTAAATACTCTAGCAAAATCGACCACTCT
>NW_027106853.1:0-591 GCF_000696795.3 Halyomorpha halys | reverse complement strand
GGAATAAGATTATTTACTAAATACTCTAGCAAAATCGACCACTCTACATAGCATTTATAAGTTATTTTGAGTATAATGACCTTTTTGTGTAATGTTTTGCAACTATTTTTAGCGTTCACCAAGGTTTTTAATAAATATAAAAGGACACTTGAATCACCAACGTTATTTCCCGCTCTAAGATAAACCCAACTTAAAATTTTTTCTACCACTGGAATAAATAGAAGTTTGAGATAATTCACAAAATTCATTTTGATGCAAAAAGTTTGGTAGTTGTAATTAAATCAAGAACAAATAATAAACAGAATATACTTAAATACTATAACGAATTGAGATAGATATAAATGCAGCTATTTTCAAAACCGTCCTGTATAAACTTAGTAAAATAAACATCTACATTTTTTTTTTTTTAATCACGGTTGATTTATAAATCAATTTCAGATTATTTGGAAGTAGTAAGGTAACATTTAAATAAAGTAATAGAATCAAGTGAAGTATACAAAAGATGAATCAATGTTATGAAATTTTATTTCGACCATGACTCCCGTTCAAGTACTATATTTCATAACCATGGTTCGTGGTGCGAGTTTTTTT
>NW_027106852.1:0-1285 GCF_000696795.3 Halyomorpha halys | reverse complement strand
ATTTTTTTGTTCATTAATTAGGACTGGAATTAATGACCACTGTATTTAGAAGTCAACTTAACAAATATTCAAGTTGACTATACCATTATATATATATCATTCTTTACTAGGCACATAACAAATAAAAAAAAAGTTTGTTTTATGAATAAAAACAGAACAAATAAATTTTGATAAAAGAGTTAGTTTATTTTTCATCGGAATCATAAATACTTATCATAGATTCACTCTGCATCATGGTCATCAGATGGCAATTCCTATTCAGAATTATCATCATAGCAAACCACAAACAATAATTTAAAATAAAAGAAACTTTGATATGTATTTTTTAATGTATTATAGCTTTAGTCAACACTGTATTGGCACAGGCATCTCAGACATTTACTCTGCATCATGGCCATCAGACGGCAATTCCTATTCAGAGTTATCATCATAGAAGACCACATAGAACATTTTAAAATTACACAAACATTACTCTTTTGTTTTGTTGTTTATGAATTGGTGCTTGAATTAATAAACATTGCATTTAAAAGTAAACTGTATCAATATTAAAGTTTTAAAATAAATTTATTATTAAGACAATGGCATGCTTCACAGTGGTGCTAAGTACATTTCCAAAAGGTTTTAAAAAAACACAATTAAAGGTTCTCTCTTTAAGGAAAATTAATTGAAAAGTTGTCTTTTACCTAAAAGAGAGAACGTTTAATTATATTTTTTTATAATGTTAGAGGAAATGTACTTAGCACCACAGTGAAGTAGGCCAACAATGCACTTATCTTTTTCTTTAAAATCTGGAACTAATGTTATACGGTTATTTGTTGGTTAGGTGAGATTATGCCTCTCTTTAGTTGGTACATACCTGAATCACATACATATAAATTCATAAAAAAAGTTTATTGTTTTATAAAAACAAAACAAAACAAAAACAGGACTAATAAATGAGCTCTTATATTTTGGAAATGTATGTTGTATTGGAATCAACTAAGTTGCATTAAGGGTTAATGGTCGTTTTAACACTTGAAACAATGAAATTATTTTAACATTTAACCTTTAACAATGTTTCTAAAATACTAAAAATAAATAAATTAAGTTTAAGCATTGAAAACAGTGACAACCTATATTAACATACAAATGTACATATATAGAGGGTCACAGTAAACAGAATAACATTTCTAGAGGCACCTCAGATGTTTACTCTGCATCATGGCCATCAGACGGCAATTCCTATTCAGAGTTATCATCATAGAATACCACATAGAACAATTTAAAATAAAACAACCATAAATTA
>NW_027106851.1:0-1996 GCF_000696795.3 Halyomorpha halys | reverse complement strand
CACAAATCTCCGATAATAATTTAAAGTTCCTAGCAACCTCCGCACTCCCTTTAGTAGGGGTAATCTTTAGCCCAACAGGAGTCTCAGAAAAGCATTCTTAAATAAAATGTGATTTATGAAAAATAAAATAAAACTTTTCGCTCTTGCTCCATCCTTAACACCCTTTATTGCTAATCGAGTTAAGTTAACTATACTTACTCTATAGATGAGACTTTCCAGACATTTCATACAACCGAAATACTATTACAAATAAAACTTATAGCGTAAAAAGAAAGGAAATATTTGTGTTAAATTGCAAACGTTTATAATTACAACTAAAATTTTTATTAATAAGGAAATGGAAAAAAAAACTAGGGCGATTATATTTACATGAATTTTTCATAAAGACAATAAAACAAGAGGAATATAATGTATGTGCTATGCATTAACCCTCTCAATATTATAAATGTCTTCAAATAGGTTTTTTCCGGAACATCTGGGAGGTTCTGGGTACATGACCCCTGAGAAGTGACGGTTGACAGGACCTGTCAACGCACCTGATCATAGACCGGCAATGGATCCAAGATGGGTTAGGGATCGAGAAAAAGAATCCATTAAACGAGGAATATGCTCCAGAAAGGAATCGGCAGGCACGCACTTGTCGCTCTTTAATAACCTATCCTTTGTGGGCGGTATCATCCAAAAACCCAATCCGAAATCAGAAGGAAAAGGGTGCACCTCCTGGATATCAAAAGAGGGGATGGTCGGACGGAGCTACTGGAAGGCTGAAGGGTGGGCCAGAAGAAGTCCTGTATTGAGATCATAGGATGGGCAAGAAAGATCTGAAACTTCACGGCTGAGAAGTCACTAGACAACAAAACATCCATCACCCAGGTGTTCAATTATAATGTAACGATATTTTAAAGTAAACAATCACGTAGGATCATTTAATCATTTCAGTAAATTATTTTATTATATTCATAGATCAACTAAATTTAAATGAAGATTTTGTTCCTCTGTGAAGTTTTGAGATTCATATAACCCAATAGTTCATACTCCCTAATATTTTATGCCGTGTACGGGGCTTCGGGGTTTCTAAATCCGACTAGGGGTTCCCCGTACACGTATTATATTTAAATTTATTCATCTATTCATGTATTTATATTATGTATCTCTATCGGTTCCCATCAGGATACATAATATGTCAACAGGCTGACAAAGTATGCGCTATATTTAATTCAAACACTAGAACCCATGGACCCCCTAGCCGTGGTATGCTAGATATGAATATCTATAATTAATCATTGGAGTTCCTTTCCAACGGTGTCGTGTTCACCCATTTCCTATGATATTATATATGACATGGCATGCAGGGGTTATTAATTATAAAGTCAAGTCTTTGTTACATATTTTATATTAACAATCATATACACATTAGTAAGAATGATATTATGAGAGACCATGGTAGACTTGTTTCCTTATAATTTAATAATTATATTATGAATTGAGAAGTACCAGTTGGGATCTTTGATATTTATACTGATTCTAAGTTATTAATTCTATTAATTGTCATTCGACTTACAACGGAAAAGGTCTTACTTGTTTCAGTACATCTGTCGGCTCTCTATCTGACTCTTCCTTCTTTTGATTTCTGTTCTTCTGATTGGATTTCTATGTTCAGAGGGGTGAGAAGATCCAATAACCTTCGGCGAAAGTCGGTCTTTTTCCTACCTATCATGTTTAAATTAAGGCGGCCTTTTTCTTTGACACTCTCTGTATTTTCCCCCGAGAAGTTTAAAGTGGCCACGTGTAAGATAAGGGCTGTTTATTTGTTTATCACTGTCTACACGGTCAACCGTTCCCAGGGGGTGCATACCCTCTGTTATCTATACATCTGTACATTTCTTTAAATGTTTTACCGATCGGGTCTCTGCCTAGGCCTGGCGGTTCCTTTGGCACGCCGACAAAAGAAATTACTTCAAGTTAAAAAATTCCAGCTGGTGCCTCTCATACATAT
>NW_027106850.1:10054-10439 GCF_000696795.3 Halyomorpha halys | reverse complement strand
TGGTTTTTCTGAGAAAATGACTTGCCGCATTTTTCACAACGAAAAGGTTTTAATTTACAAGCACCATTAGGATACCTAAACACAAATGTAAAATTAAATTAAATTTATAAATTTTTTTATATGCTGAATATTTTACCTTTGTGATGGCAAGATTATTAATTTCTTCAGCGGTCAATGGTCAATGGTCAATATTAGCAAAGAGACTGTTTGAAATGGGTTTGCCACTGCCAAAATTATTATCAATATTTTTATTTCTCTTGTATATTTCTTTTAAATCTATTTTTATTTACTAATCTGGATTTTCTCTTTAGGAAGTCTGGTGAGCCAATTCATAAAAATTTTTTTGAGGTTAATAACTTCCAGTTGAATGAAATTTGTATTAAAT
>NW_027106850.1:1334-2629 GCF_000696795.3 Halyomorpha halys | reverse complement strand
TCAGGGACAATCTTAATTTACTATGAGACATATCATCATTTAACCATTTTAAAAAACTCCATACAGGCTATTCTGCCCAGGTCAATTTCTTTATTTAAAGTTAAAACCTATTCCAAACAGTCAATTATTAAAAAGTCATACTTATTATTAATAGGCTAACCGATTACTAATAAATAATTAATAAACTTATTATTAAATGGCTAGAAAGGCCGAAACGTAGGACAAATGAATAAATAAAGTGTTGAGACTGATATTGGATATAATATTGATTTAATTAATAATAATAATTTAATACAAATTTCATTCAACTGGATGTTATTAACCTCAAACAATTTTTTATGAATTTTTATTTACAATTCATTTAATGTTTCATTATTTTACATTTATTTTAGTGACAAACCCATCTGAAGCCTCTCGCCATATGATAAATCACTAACAATGAATAATTAATAACTACTAATTACACAGTGCAACATTTGTGCACAATAAGTCATGTCTTGAGAAGTTTGATATCTAGGGAACTATATGGTTACTTTTCTAACAGACAAATTTTTAAAAATTCTCAATTTTTTTATTTTTAATATGGGTTTGCTGCTCAATAAACCTTTGCTTTCATGAGGAAGATTTTATAATGGAAGCAGAGTGAGACTTTTGAGCTAAAGCACATGACAAAGGCCCTTGCGATGGGGTTCTGTAAAGGGACTAGTGCCAGTCAGAGATGGGCAAAAATTAGCTATAGCTAAAATCCCCATGGATACGACCCTTATTCATGAATGAATCATTGATAAATAAATATCGTATCCATGGCAATTTTAGCTATTAGTTTCAACCAGAGATGGGCAAAAATTAGCTATAGCTAAAATCCCCATGGATACGACCCTTATTCATGAATGAATCATTGATAAACAAATATCGTATCCATGGCAACCTTAGCTATTAGTTTCAACAAGAGAAGGGCAAAAATTAGCTAAAGCTAAAATCGCCATGGATACAACCCTTATTCATGAATGAACCATTGATAAATAAATATCGTATCCATGGCAACCTTAGCTATTAGTTTCAACAAGAGAAGGGCAAAAATTAGCTAAAGCTAAAATCGCCATGGATACGACCCTTATTCATGAATGAACCATTGATAAATAAATATCGTATCCATGGCAATATTAGCTATTAGTTTCATAGTTACCCAACTCTGGTGCTAGTTAGCTAAGACTCAATGAAAACAAATCCAAAGGTCATTACAACTTTTTGAGTCGGCAATAGAAAACATTACTAGCATTGACTTTGCTTATACG
>NW_027106850.1:0-604 GCF_000696795.3 Halyomorpha halys | reverse complement strand
GAGAAATATCCTTCTCAATACATATGGGGAGGAGTCTCGGAGAAGAAGAATGGAGTTTCGAGAGAAGAAGAAGGAATGAGGAACTGATAAATCTGCTAGAGAGACCCTGCATTGTGGCTTTAGTTAAAAGAGCTAGAATAAGATGGTTAGGACATGTTGAGAGGATGCCTGATGAAAGGATACCCAAAAAGATGGTTTATGGCAAACTAGATGGAAAACGGAAAAGAGGATGTCCCCGGATCAGATGGCTGGACTATGTGGAGGATTTGAAGCTCTTGAATGTTGGTAGATGGGAGGAGAAAGCAAGAGACCGTGTAGACTGGTTGGCTGGTGTGGAGGAGGCCCGGGTTCTTGTAGTGCCATAATAGTAACAAATCCAAATTACATTTACTATTCAATTTTAAAATGCTATAAAAAGTTTTATTGATTTTTATCCATATTAGTTACTGAACGACATTTATTTCTTATAAGACTCATGTTGAGGAAAGACTGCTTACATAGATATATTAATACACACATTGTATCCCATTATTTTATACTTTACTTTTCCTTTGTTTCTCTATCTGTTTTAATGTATGTATTTAATGTATATTTCCATTTATTG